>NW_015165992.1:13642-17148 GCF_001447785.1 Gekko japonicus
CTCATGAGGAAGATTGGTGAAATGAGTGTAAAAACCGGTATGCTCATTGATATGATTATGTTGGCTTTGCCTTGCCTATGTCTGAATTCTCTAACAGTATTATAAGATTAATGGCTTCACAAATTGATGCGCACAGAATTATTAAATGTGTCATTGTTAATTTTACCACAGTGTTTTTTGGTCTGTTGGCACCCAGCTTAGGGTTGCCAACCCAACTACCTACAACCCTGATATGATTAAATACATTTAGCAGGGCTCTTTTTGTAGAAAAAGCCCAGCAGGAACTCATTAGCATAATAGGCCACACCCAACAGCAAACTCATTAGCCTATTAGGCCACACCCTGACAGCACTGCTCATTAGTACATTAGGCCACACCCCCATGTTACCAGAAGTGTGGCCATCCAACCACACCCACCTTTCCCTTCTTATTCTGTTGACCTTGTTTGTTGTCAAAACCCAGGGCTTTTTTTGTAGCAGGAACTCCTTTGCATGTTAGGCCACACACCCCTAATGTAGCCAATCCTAATGAGTTTCTGCTATTGGGTGTGGCCTATTATGCTAATGAGTTCCTGCTGGGCGTGGACAAGTCAGGAGCCATCCGGAACTCTGTTCCTATGCGTTCCTGCCCAAAAACAGCCCTGCATTTAGGGTAAACAGTCTTGTGTACTGGGATGGAGGCAACGTCTACTGGACACCATCTTGTCTTAATTTAAGAATAACAGCATTGAGCACTTTATGTAATCTTTGGTTTTTACTCTGTTTTATCCTGTTTTATTCGGTTATTATGTATTGGCACATGGTGCCCCTGTTTGTTAGCCGCCCTGAGCCCATTCGTGGGGAGGGCGGGGTAGAAATCGAAATAAATAAATAAAATATTTCATAAATAGTGTTAAATCCTTTTTATAATGACATAGAAGAGGTGAAATGCCTGTGCCGCTAGGGTTGCCAGCCTGTCCAGGTGGGGCCTGGAGATCTCCCACTTTTACAACAGATCTCCAGCCGACAGAGATCAGCTCCCCTGGAGAAAATGGCTGCTTCGAAGGGGGGACTCTGTGGCATTGTGACCATGCTGAGGCCCCTCCCCTCCCCTCCCTGAACCCCTCCCTCTCCCGGATCCACCCCCCAAAGTCTCCAGGTATTTTCCAACCCAGGTGTTAAATAGTGGGCATTCCATGGATGAACAGACACCCAGTCTAGTGATCAGCTCTACTTTATTCAGTGATTTCAGCAAGATCAAGGCCGTAGACCGGAGCCTCAGCTCGGTTATATTGCCTTCAATGGCTACACTCCAACACAACCCACTCCCAACAATAGGCTATTTACAAAACTTTACACCTTAATTGGTTCCTGCCAGAATCCTGTCGGTCTATTGTTATTCGGCTTCAAGCTCACCCTGCCTCTGGCAGCACAGTCCTGCCATGTTTCAGTCCCAATACAGAACACCAGGGCTGGCAACCCTATCTGTCAAGCGTCTTGAAAGACTTCCCAAGGTTTAAAATTTTTTAAACCCTGTTCCATAATCGGTTTGTGTCCATATTTCACTTGTGCAGCATTGAGAGGGAGATTGCTCCGAGTAGCTTTACTGGACCTAGAGATAACAAATGATTTGAGAAGTTGGCTACAGAATTGAGACGGTGCGGGATCTGCCTTGAGAAAGCAATGAAACGGAAGAATGCACTGTGCAAGTAAAACGTGGACACAATTTGATTATGGGGCAGAACTTAAACATTTAAAACCTTGGAAAGTCTTTCAAGACACCTTGAACAGGCCCTTTACCTTTTCAATGTAATGATAAAAAGGATGTTAACACCACTTAATGAAATATTTACAAGACTGTTTACATTAAGTGTATTAATCGTATCACGGTTGTATGTAGTTTGGTTGTTTCGCCTCATCCCGTGATCTCTCTCTGTTTAAAAACCTCCAGGTGGTGCCTGGAGATCTCCCACTATTACAGAGATCCATTCCCCTGGGGCAAATGGCTGCTTTGCAGGGTGGGCTCAATGGCCTTATACTCTACTGAGGTCCCAGCCCAAACCCCGCCCTCATCAGGCTCCACCCCTCAAATCTCTAGGTATTTCCCAAACAAGAGCTGGCAACCCCACCTCAGCTGGAGGTTGGCAAGCACTGGGGCTAGAAGGTAGGGCTTGGATCGGGCACACCCTGAGCTCAGAGTTTTCCTCTGGTTTTCTGGCTGGGTGAATTTAATTGGGGAGTTGGAGTGCTTGGTGTTGGAGGGAAAAAATAGACATTGTGGGTATTTCAGAAACTTGGTGGGATGAGGAAAATCAGTGGGATACAGTGATTCCCGGTTATATATTATATCAGAAGGATAGGGGGGAAGGGTTGGAGGTGGGGTGGCTCTGTATGTCCAAGAGGGTATAAAGTCCAGAAAGATTGAGAGGCTAAGAGAATTGGATTCACTTTTGGAAATTCTATGGGTTGAAATAGGGGGGCCAAAAGGAAACTTAACACTGGGAGTTTGTTATCGCCCACCAGATCAAAAGATAGAGGAGGATTATAAAATGATGAATGTTTATGTACCTATTTTACCCCTTTTGCATTCTCTGTTGGTCAAGACTTCGGTCATATAGACCTATAATAAATTGAAACTGAAATTGAAAAAATGATGAATGAATTAAAGATAGCAGCTAGACAAAAAAAACTGTGTCGTAATAGGTGATTTTAACCACCCACACATTGATTGGGTCAATATGTGTTCTAGTCGAGAAAAAGAGATTGAGTTTCTAGACACTCTAAATGACTATGCTATAGAGCAGATGGTCACGGAACCTACCAGGGGAGAGGCGATCCTGGATTTGGTCCTAAATAACACTCAAGACCTGGTGAGAGATGTAAAAGTGATTGCACCGCTTGGGAACAGTGATCATAATGTTGTTAAGTTCAACATTTGTATAAATAGGGAATTGGCCAAAAAGACTGACACAGCCACTTTTAACTTTAAAAGGGATAACTTCTCTGATATGAGGGGACATGTGGGGAGGAAACTGAAAGGAAAAGTAGAAAGGGTCAAAACCATTGGGGAAGCTTGGAAACTATTTAAAACTACAATCCTAGAAGCTCAAAAAAATTCTAGAAGCTAAAAAATATATATATTCCGCAGGTTAGGAAAGGCACAAACAGGTATAAGAAAAAGCCTACATGGTTAACAAACAAAGTAATGGAAGCTGTAAAAAGTAAAAAGGATTCCTTTAAGCAGTGGAAAGCTAGTCACAGTGAGGCTGATAAAACGGAACACAGGCTATGACAAATAAAATGCAAGTCTGTGGTCAGGCAGGCAAAAAGGGAATATGAGGAGCATATAGCAAAAAACGTAAAGACCAACAATAAAACTTTCTTCAAATACATTAGAAGCAGGAAACCAGCCAGGGAGGCAGTGGGGCCCTTGGATGACCAAGGGGTAAAAGGAGTACTGAAGGATGATAGGGAAATGGCTGAGAAGCTAAATGCATTTTAGCCTCTGTCTTCACTGTGAAAGATGAG
>NW_015165992.1:18141-22938 GCF_001447785.1 Gekko japonicus
CGTTGATGGGGTCTGAACTGGCAGAGACTGATCAAGAGAGAGATCTTGGAGTTGTAGTAGGTAGAGAAAGAGGTACTTTTCTCCCTTTCTCACAATACAAAAACTCGTGGGCACTCCATGAAATTGCTGAGCGGTCGGGTTAGAACGGATAAAAGGAAGTCCTTCTTCACCCAAAGAGTGATTAACACTTGGAATTCACTGCCACAGGAAGTGGCGGCTACAAGCATGGACGGCTTCAAAAGGGAATTAGATAAGCATATGGAGCAGAGGTCCATCAGTGGCTATTAGCCACATAGGGACTCTGGGGCAAGTTATGCACTGTCTTCTTGGTGCTTGGGGGGGGGGGTCAACTGTGGGAGGGCTTCTAATGTCCTGGCCCCACTGGTGGACCTCCTGATGGCACCTGGTATTTTTGTCCACCGTGTGACAGAGTGTTGGACTGGATGGGCCTTCGGCCTGATCCAACGTTGGCGTCTGTTATGTTCTTATGTTAATTTACTTCCCCGTTTCATTGTGATGGTACAAGGGGGCATCCCCAATGTACAAAGTCCCGAGCTCCTGTCCAGAGAGGTAGTGTGTGTGTGTCACTGCTGGGTGACCAGTCATTCTCTCGCAGCCCAGCCTACCTCACAGGGTGGTTGTGTGGGGAAAATGGAGGCAGGGACAACCACCTTAGGCACGCTGAGCTCCTGAAAAGGATGGGATACAGATGTAGAACAAAGTTTTGGGTCCAGTGGCACCTTTAAGACCAACTAAGTTTAATTCTGGGTATAAGCTCTCATGTGCAGGCACACTTCTTCAGATGTGTGCAGGATGAAAACCGAGACCAGCGTTCCCTCTAAGCTGAATTCGTGTGAGCCAGTTCACAGTTTTTTAGCCTCCAGCTCACACAATTTTGTCTTAGCTCAGGAAGGACGGCTCCGGAGCAGACTAATTTATGCAGTAGCCAAATAACTCGCTCATAACTTTAATGCCAGTAGCTCACAAAGTAGAATTTTTGCTCACAAGACTCCACAGCTTAGAGGGATCATTGACTTCTTTTGCACAAAGCACTGGCTTTATAAGGATAGGAATAAAATAACCCCCCCCCACACACACACACACACTTTTGTGCTGCTTTGTTCATTTGTTGCCACTATATATACCCGTTTCTCATTATTATTATGCACATTTATAAGGAATTATTACGGAACAACTTGAGACAGCCTAATTATATGCAGTAGGTAACCATGGGACTGGGCTGTTTCACACAGTTGTCATAGTTTGTTTTTTTGAAAGAAACACAACAATGCAGAGAGAGAATCCCCAGCCATAATGTGGAATATTTTGAGTTGGCTGGCAAACAAGAACTGAGTATCTCATTGCCCCAATGGGTCAGACTAGGATGATCCACTGGTGCTGGACAAGTCTCAACTGGGGGTTGGCAACCAGAGCTGGCCCAGGAGTGAATGAAATTTCTCAGATGCGGTGCTTTACTGGAATTAGCCTTTTGCACTTAAAGAATCTTTCCTGAATACTTTCAGCAGACAACAGTGAATTGACTAAAATGAGCGAATTCGTTTTTGCCATACATTTTTCCATGCACAAGTTATATTACAAACTTCAAAATGATATTAATAACTGATTTGGGGCGCTATCATCATTCTTGTAATTAACAGAAGTTCTGAGTCGTAGGTAATGATTTCCACGATCTTGGGTGATTCCCAAGCGCATAAGATAATCTCTTATGGTTATTCTTAACTATCGTATTTAAATTCTGTTTGGTTATTCTGTTGTTGAAGATACGTGTTTCCATGGGACAGTATTTATTTATTTAGTTAGTTATATTCTGTGCCATGATCCAGACCACTTCATTGTGCCACAAGCACAAAACACAGGTCTTCTGATGAAAATTTTCAAAATACACTGACATTTCATTTTCTCAGTGTTTTTATCTTTCCAAAGACTAAATATTGAGAACCAAAATAAGACCCCAGAATAAAAGTAGCTAGGTAAGTGAGGGCCCCCCGGTGATTCCCTCCTTTTGAGGATCTAAATAAATGTTTCTTTTGTCCATAATACAAATCTTCTGATCATCCCAGAAATCTGATTTTCACCCGTTATCTTTCACCTGTGCCGATAGCCACCCACTCTTCAATCAATATTCTGCCCTCCCCGCAAACAAGCTCAGGGCGGATCACAGCAAATAATTAGGCCATTCGGCATCACAGAAAACAATAATAAATCGTTAATTAAAACACATTAAAGCAAACAAATTAAGACCACTTCAAAGTAATCGCAGGGCTTGACTTGTTTCTGCCACCCCTAAATTTAAAAATTCCACTTGGCAGTCTGTTAGAAGTAGCGAATGTAGCAGTTCTTTTCCTCATTCATTTATCTTTGCTTCAACAGCATCCCTGCATGTTAAAACATGCACAGAGTCCGAAGGACCTCCGACGATGGCAATGGGTCTGGTGAAACAAACCATGGCTGCAACAATGACGGTTCCGATTTGGAGAAGTATGTTTCAGGATGAACCATTTATTGTAGTAGGACAGCGTTTGGGTCCAGCGGCACCTTTGAGACCAAACAAGTTCTATTCAAAGTGCAAGCTTTTGTGTGCAAAACACGCTTCTTCAGACAAAACTGGAATGAAATCTCAAAAGTGGGTTACGGGGAGGGGGAAGAGGGTGGGGGGCCCAGCCGTTAGGAGGGGCCACTCAGAGCCCAGATGCATCTGCAGAGCTGAAATTGGATTGGGTGGCCCATAGGATCGATGGATAGCAGCAAGTTAGCGCGTAAATACAACAGTTAACAAAGAGATGTGAGAATGAAATTGGAGTAAGTTTGTATTCAAGTTACATATATGACTAGAAGGAAATGATGGCGTGTTTTCTCCATGTTCTGCCAAATGTGCTGCTTCAGCTTTTCCAAGAAGGAGTAGCAGCATTTCAGCCAAGCATCTATGGGCACCATGCCTTTCTTGGTACCCACCAATTTTTTTAAGTGGGTGGGGACAGGTTGGCATTTTGCCCAGCGAGGTTTCTTGAGCGGCTGTTGGAGATTTGATTGACTCAGCAGATGTTGAAAAGCATTGCTTCAGCAGCAAGCTGCCAACATGGCACAAGGACCGTCACTGTGTGACTGAAAGTAAGTGGCAGGTGCCGTTTTGCGGCAGCCATTTTGTGGCTGTTCCCACCACACTGTGTCAGAATTTCAAATGTGCCCACAGGCTTAGCACAGGAAGGTTTCGAACTACAAATCACAGAGGCGGGATACTCAAGAAGAAGGTCAGTGCCCGCAGATAATAGAAAGCCACTGCTGTGCCATGATCCAGACCAATTCATTGTGCCACAAGCACAAAACACAGGTCTTCTGATGAAAATTTTCAAAATACACTGACATTTCATTTTCTCAGTGTTTTTATCTTTCCCAAACACAAAAGACTAAATACTGAGAGCCATAATAAGACCCCAGAATAATAGTAGCTAGGTAAGTGAGGCCACCCCCACCCCCCGTGATTCCCTCCTTTTGAGGATTGAAATAAATCTTTCTTTTGTCCATAATTCAAATCTTCTGATCATCCCAGAAATCTGATTTTGACCCGTTATCTTTCATGTGTGCCGATAGCCACCCCCTCTTCAATCAAACACAGAGAAATGCACAGCTACCCAAGAGTAAGTAAAATTCCGATTCTGGCTGTTAATATTGCTTTTGCATTTTTGATGGTATATGAACCCAAATGGGTGTTCAACCACGTCAGCACAAATGCAAAGTTTTTGGATCTTTCGCGGTTGTCAGTCAAAAATGGTGGAAGCAAAACGAAAAGGATCGGACACTCATTGCCTTTGGAAATGTGGTTGTTGAAAAACCATGTCAGTACAGTAGAAATTATATATTTCCCTGATTTGTCCTCAATTGCACAAGTCCACCCGGCACCAAACAATGGACTTGCAGTGTGTCTGTTGGTGACTTGAATGTCCTTAGTGGCTGAAGACTCCAGTATTGGGGTCAACAGGATAACCAACACCTGATTGAAACACAATAAAATCAGAGTGTGACAAAATGAACTTTTTGTTTAAAAAGAACTTCAACGGGATGACCACATTTAGAAGGCACAGGGCAGGACAGTTTAATGTCAAGGTTCACATTGACTTTTCATAATTGCATTCTATATAAGGTATATGTGATTACATGTCCCTGTAACATTTTGGGGAGTTATATCTAAAGTAGACATACTTGGCAGTCTCACCGAAATCGCTGGGACCTACTTCTGAGTGAATGCGCAGAAGGTTGGGCTGCACTGCTGTGATCTTAAGCTTGTGTGTATGTGTTACATATTTATTAATTATTTTATTGTTATATGCAAACAGTATATCACAAACAACATAACTCATGAAGTAACAAGGTAATACAATACTTTTTGTTGCTATATGCACGTTTCTTAAAAGATGAAATAAAAATAAAAGAAATAAAAAGAATAAAATGTATTTAGGAGAAGGAATAAGAACACTCTAATCAAACATTTCTAGTGAGGTCCATTTTCGATGAGAAGTCATAAGAGACATATAGTTATCTTTTTGCAAGTTATGAAAGTATTCTGATTTCAGCAATTTTTTTCCAATAAAAGGAAGCCATTTTTCTAGTAGATCAGAATGTCGAGTTTGAGGTTATTTATTTTTTTGTATATTATCTGTAATTTTGTCTAAAATGAAGTAATCCCATAAGTGTGATCTTAAATTATTTAAATGGAAGGAAGTGTTGCCGAAACAGATTAGATTTTAGATTAGGGTTTAACCATATCATAAAAAGTCTCTG
>NW_015165992.1:22987-48210 GCF_001447785.1 Gekko japonicus
CAAGTCATTTGCTGAATTTTCAGTGTCATCCTGAACTAGTCTACTACTCTGTTCTTTTCAGTGGGGCTTGCTGCCTGGGAAGTACTTTAGGACTGCTCTGTATGTCAGCTGCAGGGAAACTTCTGGTGCTCGGCTCCCGCAATAGGTTTGCCGTACTGTTTCGTTAAAAAAAAAAAATTAGCAAAAATATATTTCCGTAATTTGCATTACCCTATTCGTAATTTAAGGCTCGATTGTGCCAGGAAAGCACTTGCAAATGATCTCGATTTTGATAAGAAAAATGTAAATGTATGCTTCCCGTTGAAATGAATAGGACCCCAAACTGCTGAACATTGCCAGGAACATGCTCTTAATATGTCCTGTTTTCCCCGAGGAAGTTGCCAGCAGTTGTGGCATAACTAGGGTCACCAGCCTCCAGGTGGGGCCTGGGAATCTCCCTCTTTTACAACTGACCCGCAGCTGACAGAGATCAGCTCCCCTGGAGAAAATGTCCGCTTTGAAGGATGAACTCTGTGGCATTGTGACCATGCTGAGGCCCCTCCCCTCCCCAAACCCCGCCCTCTCCTGGATCCACCCCCAACGTCTCCAGGTATTTTCCAACCCAGACCTGGCAACCCTAGGCATAACGCATTAACTTCATCTACCGTAGATATCTGATAAATGTATGAACAGAAAGACAAAAGGAAATGGAGTGTCATGTGTTTTGTAAAGTCATTCTAACTGTGCGTTGTGTTGCTTCATTGCACTATTGTCTGTACTTTCCAGGAAGCATCATCAAGGTCCTCTTAAATGTGGTGTTCCTAAGCCTAATCGCTCCATTTTGCTTAGGGAAAAAAGCCTGCAGGACTGCATTCAGGTAAAAGAGGACACAAATTGTTTCTAGAGTATGCACTGAAAAATGCTAAATCTAACAGCCTGATCTACAATTCCACACTAGAATAGTAGCTGTGTCCACTGGTTGAAACAAAAATAAACGGAAATCTAGTGGCACTTAAAAGACTCACAAATTTTATTCTGGCATAAGCTATTGTAGACTGGAGGTCATTCCTTCGGATACAGCGTTAAACTGATCTGTTTGTGTTAAGTCGTGGGCTTAACAAGAGTCGGAGAGTGATTTCAGCAAGAATGCGGCTTTTATTCTTTAGCTTCAGTACTTCTCCAACACGGTACAACATCAGTCAGCCAGAACAGCTTTAACATAGCAGCTGCTCTGTATTTAAACATTCCCAGCTAATGTAGCCACACCCACTGTACAAATAACAACCTATCAGGTTGAACAGATAATGACCAATCACAAGCGCTCCCGCTCTGTAAGGTGATTGGATGACACATCCTGGGCTAGTGCTCCTATTGGTTACGTTAGGATCCTAGCCCAGGCCGAAGCTTTACATTACAAGTCAATGCCATGATTCACACACACCAGTGCAATGCATTCAGGTCACTATGAATACATAACAGTTTGCTTCCAAATCAGGGCACAAAAATGCACTTCACAATGGCAGCAGCAAACGGGCGGGAATGGCGTCTTCACACACACACCGTCATTGTTACAGAGAGTGGAATTTCTTTTTCCAAAATTCACTTTTTTTAGATACATCCAGTGGTTCCTCTTATTATCTTTAATTTCTCTTTGCAGTTTTCTGTTGTCCCTCTCAGCACCCTTTTGTAACTTCAGACCCTGCAGGAATGTTTGATGTTACACCCCACAGGAGAACTCCAGCAGGAGGGGCGGGAAGGTTTGGAAAGACATGGCCTTTTTCTGAGCCTCTGCAGAGTGAAATTCTGAAATGTTGCAGAAACTTCCATCCTGCTCCTCCTGTGTTCGGATTTCTTTTTTCATCAAAAGAGAATTGGTTCAAAACAGATTCCGAGTTTCTTAAAAGGGGGGAAGTAATGGATTGTTGGATTTCAGGGCTACATTAGATAAAGAGGAACACCACCACCCCGCCCCGTGCCCGAGCTGCTCACTGCCAGGGCCAACTTATCCATGGGGCACAGTGCCTAGCGCCCAAGATACTTTTAGGGGCCCATTAAAATGTTTTAACTTCTTTTAAAATCAGAAAGGGGGAAATGAACCTTTAGGGTCGAGGAAAACATTTTAATTTTTTTTCACGTCAGGAAAAAAAAATGAGATTTTAGGGCCCACGATAATCAGTTACATTTTGCCTAAAACATAAAAAAATAAAATGTTGAAGTATTTAAAGTTATATAAAAAATAATTCTTAACAAGGCTATTAGGAATGCACAGGAACGGCATTCCGGCTGGCTTCATAGTTGGCCACGCCCACGACAGCCAAAACCTCTGCGCGCGTGGCTACAGAGGGAAGGCCTGGAAAGTGACCCCCGGCAACTCCGAGGCGGGCGGGCCAGGGGTGGCCCTAGAAGGATCGGGGAAGCATTCAAATGCCTTCCCCGGCCTGTCCAAGGGCCAGCTTGCCCAGTCTCCCCGCAGCTGTGGGGCACCTAAGCAAGCCAAGGGAAGCAAACTGCCTTCCCTTCCCTTCAAGAGGGGGCTTTCCCGGGCTCCCCGCAACCGTGGGGCGCCCGGGCAAACCAAGGGAAGGAATGGGGTGTGGCCTAATATACCAATTAGCTGTGCTGTCATGGGTGTGGCCTAATATGCTAATGAATTTCTAGTGTTGGGTGTGGCCTGTTATGCTAATGAGTTCATACTAGGCTTTTTCTACCAAAAAAGCCCTGATTCTTAATATTAATATGATTGTAGTGGGAGGGGCCCACAAAGGCAAAAGTGCCCGGGGCCCACGAAAGCTCACTGCTGCCATCGGAAGGGGACTTGAACAGAGATGCCCAGCCACAGTTCTTGTCTGTGGAGGAAGCGTCTGTAGTCCTTAAACACCATAAATGTGCTTTTGTCCTAGAGCCCTGTATAGTAACCAGAACCACTTCTCCTTACCTTAAACAATTTTTGTCGTTCTTTTGGATTTTTTTCATCCGTTTATTGCATAGTTTGTCAATATGTACCAGTGTACATTTTGAGGCAGCGGGTGTCCATCTACAGCCTCCCTGAGGTTGTTGTCACCCACCCACTGACAACCGGCCATTATTCATCTGTTACCAACGAAACAGGGAACCTCTTTTGTTTTGAGCTTTAACCAACAATTTTAATGTTTATTATTATGCTTTACATTTTTTAAACTGTATTTATAGTATTGTTTGCTATGGTGTTACCCGCCCTGAGCCCGCTTGCGGGAAGGGCAGGCTATAACTACAAAAAAAAGTAAAAGTAAATAAATAAATAAATAAATGATAAGACACTATTCCAAGGGGAGAAACGTGTAACTACCGCTCAAGCCTGCAACCTGGAGAAAATCCCTCTCCTTTTAGATGCTTTGCCCTCTGCCTCAAAGCAGATCTAGGAGCAAGGAAAGTGACCAAGGAGTTTGATCTCGGCATCTGCTGAGAGGCAGGCACATGCAGATGATATCTGCCTTTATTCATACCACTGGATACTTCTGTGCAGGTGCAACATTCAAACTGGGGAGGTGCATTTTGCTGTGTTCTCTTTGTTTCCCTGCCTCTCTTTCAATTAGTGCTTGGCGGCAGCGTGAGAAAAGATGCAGTCCACACAGGCCGGTAGCTACAGTGGGGCATCTCGGGGCCCGGCCCCCTGACTTACCGCCAAGGCCCCCTGACTTCCCATCCAGCCCAGGCACTCCCTTGGGTGTGTGTGCAGGGGGGGGTGCGTGGAGAGCCCCCTGACTTATTTAAAGGCCCCCTAATTTAAAAATCCTGGCTACAGGCCTGAGTCCACATCTCCGTGAACAGCAGGACCCGAGATTTAAAGGATACAGGGACACTCTCCAGGTGGTAGTCTGGCAACCACGATGGATTTAATTTTTGTACCAAAACAAGGGCTGGATGCCCATCTCTGAAATCCGTGAGCATACCACGGAGCCCCAGTGTAGTGGCTGCAGACTTCCACGACACCAGCACTGTGGGCCTTCCAGAGCCTGGCTGTAAGCAGTGTGTTTGAAGTTTTCTATGACTGATTGTATCACTACATTCTGTCTCTTTGTTGTTTCTCAGCGGAAGCTGGTTTCAGAAGATCTTGACTTGGACCACCCTGTTCCTGTTGGTTTTTGGTGAGCTTTCTACATAGGGCTGCCAGGTCTGGGTTGGAAAATACCTGGAGACTTTGGGGGTGGATCCAGGAGAGGGTGGGCTTTGGGGAGGGGAGGGGCCTCAGCATGGTCACAATGCCACAGAGTCCATCCTTCAAAGGGGCCATTTTCTCCAGGGGAGCTGATCTCTGTCAGCTGGAGATCAGTTGAAAAAGCGGGAGATCCCCAGGCCCCACCTGGAGGCTGGCAACCCTGTTTCTACGATAGCAGTCAACTGAGACTCTTCAATAAAAGGTTCACCAGAACTGTGGTCAGGGTTGCCAGCAGCTTGGAGAAAAGTGTCTTGTCCCTTTAAGAGAGGCTTCGCAAAGTGTTATTTACCCCCTGATATCACTTACCTCCTTGGCATCCGAGGAAGGGAGCTGTGACTCTTGAAGGCTTATATGCCAAAACTGTGGTTGGCCTTTAAGGAGCTCCTGGACTTGAGTCACGCTGCCCTTCAAGTCATGAAAAGTTTCATCAGCCGATTTCCACACACTGAACCTCTGTGGGTAGCCCAGGGTAGCCCAGTCTCATCAGATGTCGGACAGGGCATTTTTCTCCGGGCTTATTGGCACCCCTAGAGAGGCAGTGTTCCACATCTGCACCAGGCCTGTTTGGACTCCTCATTGCCAGAGTGCAAAGGAGTTCTGTGTTGAAAGAAAACATGCAGGTTAAACCCGTTGAAAGTCACCCAAGTGGATCCAGTGTTGACTGATGAGGGATCATCTCTTACAACTCTCGTCCGAATGTAGAAGAAGAAGAAGAGACTGGATTTATACCCCGCCCTTCACTACCCAAAGGTGTCTCAGAGCGGCTTACAAACTCCTTTCCCTTCCCCTCCCCGCAACAGGCACCCTGTGAGGTAGGTGGGGCTGAGAGAACTCTTGACAGAAACTGCTCTTTTTCAAGAACAGCTCTTATCAGAACTATGGCTTGCCCAAGGTCATCCAGCAGCTGCAAGTGGAGGAGTGGGGAATCAAACCCAGTTCTCCCAGGTTAGAGTCCACGCACTTAACCACTACACCAAACTGGCTCTCTCCAGTAGTTATGCCAAAAAGGTGAGTTGGGGGCAAAGTATCCAGTTTGCTACAAAATGGGTTTTTATCACTCACAGGTGCTACTTACACGGGACTGATTGATAGATGTTTTCAGCTCCTTGGGGAGAACTGGAAGGACTTCTCCGTTTGTGACTGCATCCAGGTGCCTTTATTATTGAAACTAATTATTCCGTCTCCCTTACTGTTAAGTCAGAAATTGTGTCTCGTTAAGATGGACCGGCTCATTGATTTTACATCACTGAACTCATAGTTGGAAGCATCACATAGGATGTCTCACGACTGGACACTTTTTCCTTCTGCTTTTGCTCCTGTTGGTTTAGCAGCTTCTTCCATCGTTCCCTCTCCTTGCCAGGGAAAAAAAAAACAGAATTACTGGCTGAATTGTTGCATGTCAGCCTGCAGAGCAGGGCCACTAATCGAGGACAATTCCAATTCAAAACTAAAATATTATCCCCTCCCCCGGTTTGACTAATCTTGGGGACTCTCACCCTTCGAATGCCCGTCCTTTATAATTTATTTATAATGTATTTATTTATTTAAATTTATAACCCGCCTTCCCCGCGAACGGGCTCAGGGCGGCGTACAGATGGGGCCAATGCCCAATACATAAAACATTAAAACTGCATTTTAAAAACATTCAGTACAACATAAGTGCTCTCCACAACAACTAACAAGGGAACAGATGACGTCATCAGGATGGTATCCTTAGTGGACACAGCTCCACACAGTACCACCATTTTAGCGCTCACGGCGAGTTGGTAATAAAGGGCTAGGACAGATAGTAATAGTCGTAGACAGATGGTAACAGTCGTAGCATGGCGCTTGTGTTGATCAAGTGCTGAGGTCGACGTTTTGTGGTGGCACAAACCACTCCTGCAATAAAGGCAGGTGGTGGTGGTGGTGGTTTGGGATCTGCTGTGCCTTTTAAATCCTCTCCTGCCTGCTGAATGTCGGAAGGGGCCGTGGCTCAGTGGTAGAGCATCTGTTTGCTATGCAGAAGGTCACCAGTTCAATCCCCGGCATCACCAGTTAAAATTGCTGGCAGCAGGTGACATGAAAAGACCCCTCTGCCAGAGGCACTGGAGAGCCGCTGCCAGTCTGAGTAGGCAGCATGGACTCTGATGGACCGAGGGTCTGCTTCAGTGTAAGGCAGCTTCACGTGTTCAGTGTTGGGAAAGATTTTTGGTAAAGGCCTGAATATAATGCCGAACATACTATAATAGGCAGACTATCTAGCATTGCCAACTGCCTGGAGGGGAAAAAAATGTCCTGCCTCTTTAATTTTTTTCTTTAAAAAAATAAATAAAATAAAACCTTTATTAAGGATTAAGACAAAACCCATTACCAATTAGCCAGGAAAGCTGGCACAGATATTTTTTTAAAAAAATCCAACCAAGGGATCTACAACATTCTTCGATTGCAACAATTTCCATCTAGGTAAGCAATGAAAAAACATTGAGCACATGAAACATTCTCTGGCTTTGCCTTCAAGGGTTTATTAGGGAAGGTACGGAACTCATGAGATTCCTTGGGTATCCTGCATCCTTTGTCAGCTAAGTCGAGGCTCTTGAAAATGTACTACGGCTCACCCGGGTCCGAACAGATTTGCACAGGTGGTTTAACTAATTGTAGGTGCACCACTAGTTGTTCTAAAAACAATCAGTTACCATAAATGGAGAGTATTCATTACATCTGGTATTTCTTCTTGAGAGACAAAATATGATAAAATTGGTAACCATATAATAGAGAATTCACTATACCCAGCATCAGTATCTGTTGCTTTCACTATATCCGTTGCTTTCTCCATTATATATACATTTCATAATTTGTTATGTCATCAACTTAGTGTAGATCTGTGTTCCGATTTCCATTTTGATGCGATAGCTGTTTTTGGCTGCAAATAATAATAATGCAGTCCTTTTCTGTGTGTGGACTGGATACATTTTCTTCATTTCTAAGATTCGAGAGAATTGATTCCAGACTCCTATTTATTGCCTCTTTAATTGAGACTTCATGGGTTGTTGTTCCCCCTCCATGCCATGAAAACCCTCAGGTGCCCATTTCCCCACATTAAACCTCTGTCGAAGGGACCGGCCATCTCTCCCCAGGCCTGTTGGCAGCACTCTTTGAGGCTTCTTCCCCCACAGATGTTTCCTGACTAGAACCTGTCAGATCCTGCGCCTGAATATCGCTGGGCGCTTTGCCTTTGTTGTGTGGGGATGCAGAATCTATGATCTAAAGTGTTCAGATATGGGAAGTGCTTCTAAAAAGTTTAATGTAAAGCTTGGGGCAGGTCGTGGAATGGTGGTATGGTGTGGCCCGATCTGGTCAGACCTCAGAAGCGAAGGAGGGTCAGTACTTGGAAGAGAGACCACCAAGGAAGACTTCATAGAGGAAGGCAGTGGGCCAACCACCTCTGCTTCTCGCTTGCCTTGAAAACCCTGTGGTGTCGCCATGAGTGAGCTGCAACTTGACGGCATTTTACACACACAAAATGTGGCATAGGAATTATGATCATTCAGAAGTCCCAGGGCATTTAACCGGGGAACTCTTCACCAGGTACCTCAAAGCCCACCATTTCCTTTACAAATTCGGAGCGGCTTCTCTTATGGATGCTCCATACTGTCCAGTTGTTCTTCAGATCAAAGTCAGCAGGCAAGAAAGGATAAGTCATCTCTCATACTGGGTCCACTTCCGAACTTGTTACTGGGTCCTTCTGACTTAAGAGCTTCCATAGACTCCTGGTGGTCTCTTATTGATGGACTGATCGGGTTTGTATACGAGGAAGAGGAGGAAACTGGATTTATACCCTGCCCTTCACTCGGAGTCTCAGAATGGCTTACAATCTCCTTTCCCTTCCTCTCCCCCCAACAGACACCCGGTGAGGTAGGTGGGGCTGAGAGAGCTCTTTCGAGGACTGCCCTTGAGAGAACAGCTCTGAAAGAACTTGTGATTGACCCAAGGTCGCACCAGCAGCTGCATGTGGAGGAGGAGTGGGGGATCAAACCCGGTTCTCCCAGATTAGAGTCTGTGCTCCTAACCCCTACACCAAACTGGCCTCAGTAATAGGATCGTACCTGGCCTTTGCAGTGACCTGGACGGCCCAGGCTAGCCCGATTTCATCAGCTCTTGAAAGGCAAGCAGCGCTGGTGCTGGTTAGTCCTTGGATGAGAGACCACTAAGGAGAACTATGGCTGCAATCCGGGGGCAAACCACAGCCACCTCTGCTTGTCCCTTGCCTTGAAACCGTACAGGGTCAGCTGCAACTTGCCGGCACTTTCCTACCCTCTCCGGCCTTCCCAGACTGTTCTTCATGTCCCAAGTTAGCATCAAATTGCAGCTTTGCTGTCATGATTAGACATCTACTTCCCGTCGTTCTAGTGATCTATTATTGTCGAATAATCTTCACGGTCTGCGTGTTTGAATTTTGTAATATTTCCCCCCCATACAGGGTGAAACGAAGGATCTAAGGTCGCTCATGTAAGAATGCATTTTTACATTCCCCCCCCATAAATACCAGGCAAGTATTTCTGTCCTGACGACAAGATTGTCTCAGTGTGTCGACCGCGCACTCACTACAGTGTGACTTAATGTAGAGGTGGGAGGCTGGGCTGAAGACGGTGCTCCTTGGCTTTAGGGTTATTTATTTATTTATTGGATTTGTATCCCGCCCTCCCCTTAACGGGCTCAGGGCGGGTTCCAGCCATATAAATATAGTGCAACAATACCAATACAATACAGGGAAAACCATGTTAAACCATATAAAACATAAAGAGTAAAGGTAAAGGTTCCCTTGCTTGAAAGCCAGTCGAATCTGACTCTAGGGTTGCAGTGCTCATCTCCGTTTCAAAGCCGAAGAGCCAGCGCTGTCCGAAGACGTTTCCGTGGTCATGTGGCCAGCATGACTAAACACCAAGGCACACGGAACACTGTTACCTTCCCACTGGAGTGGTACCTATTTATCTACTTGCGATTTCTTGCTTTTGAACTGCTAGGTTGGCAGGAGCTGGAACTAGAGACGGGAGCTCACTCCATCATGTGGCACCCGGGTCTCGAACTGCTGAACTACTGACCTTCCACAGCCTGCAGTTCAGCTTCTTAACCACTTGACCCACCGCAGCTCAGTATAAAACATACCACTCTTATAAAAAGCCAATTGCCTCAGTGGTTGATAATACTGGGTATACATTTCTCGGAGATCTGTACAGTTTAGGATCTCAGACCCAGGCTATAAAATAGGGGCCGACCCAAGGAGGGAGGGAGGGGGACGCCCGCTGCCTCAACCAAAAGCCCATTGGAAGAGCTCCGTCTTGCGGGCCCTGCAGAATTGTCATAAATCCCACAGGGCCCTGATCTCACTCGGGAGCTTATTCAACCAGGCAGGGGCCAGGGCCGAAAAGACCCTGGCCCTGGTCGAGGCAAGTCAGACTTTCCTGGGGCCGGGGACCACCAAAAGATGTTGATTGGTGGACCTCAGCGGTTGCAACCCCTATTGCCCTCTGAATTCAGTGGGACCACAAGAAGGAGTGGCCTTCTTAGAATTCCTTGCATACCAGAAGGAAGGGAGTGAGCAAGACTTTCGATCACTTTTCCTTCTCCATTTGCTGCTCTCTAGAAAGGCTACCCGCATCCTGGAAAGAAAGGCAGATGAAATCTCCCGTCTGAAGGAGGAGCTGCACAAGCTAGAATCTCAGCTGCGTGTTCTGAATTCAGATGTCGACTCCATGGCCCGTCATGCTGTCAGTGAAGTTCTGCGCAGCTACACCAGCAAAGGCGTTACAAAATGGGTAAGAGGAAGGAACCGGAGTCCGTAAACAGTGAGAGAGACTGGGGTGAATCCTGTCCCTGTCCTTCCACCCTAGTGAGCAAAGTTGGAACCCTTCCTCCAACCTGAGTGGTTCCTCTGGCCACTTAAGTTGGAAGAAGGCTTCTTAGGCTGGGGGTCGACCCCTCGGAGGATGGTTGGATCCACCCCACTGTATTTACCCCAAAGGAAGTGTAGTGTTAACCTCACCCCCAAGAAATAGAGGTGGCCGCCTTGCATCAGCATACAAGTTAACTATGTACAGTAATAAACTTTCTCTTGGGGGGGGGGGAATATGGATTGATCCAAACATTAAATCAGCAGTGGCAAGCAGTGCTCCCTCTAAGCTGTGGAGTCTTGTGGGCAAAAATCCTGCTTTGTGAGCTACTGGCGTTAATGTTGGGAGTGAGCGATTCGGCTACTGCAGAAATCAGTTTGCTCTGGAGCCCTCCTTCCTGAGCTAGGACAAAAATGTGTGAGCCGGAGGCTAAAAAACTGTGAGCTAGCTCACACTAACTCAGCTTAGAGGGAACACTGGTGGCTAGCTGATTTGGCAAGTTTCTCCAAAGTCAAGGTCCTAGAAAGATCTGCACCACCCTAATGCACACTACAGTCCATAAAAGCAAAAGGGAGAGACCTCCCAGCTGAAGCTAAACAGGAAAGGTAAAGAAACAACCGGGGAAGGCGCTAATATGCAGCAATGTCTTTTAAAGATACAAGTCAAATACAATCATATATCAATATTAAATACTAGTACTGATATCACACAATCCAGCAATAAATTGATCAATCTAAAGAATCCACTATATATGAAAATTCAATAATGCAGTGCAAAGTACATGATGTAATTAACGAAGATTCCAGACTACTTCTCCGTTTCGATGATACACTTCCTCAGAAGTAAGTATATTTGGCATTCTGTGGCTGCGGTCACACGGAACATTAGCCACGCAAGAGAGACGGAAGACAGGCGGAGTTTCCGGGCGCGATCTCACCGGCACATCTGGGAAGCGGAAAGCTTCCGTGGCACAACCGAGGCTTCCCGCCGAAAACACGCAGCAAAAAACTAGTACCTCGGAGGTACTAGTTTCCGGAAACTGCGGAGCAAGGGCAGGCGTCTGATCGCGTTTCCGGTGGCATTCGGCGCCCGCCCATGTCCCCTTGAGAAAAAGGGTTTCCCCCCCCCCAAGTCTCTGTGGATGTGCACACGCACCCAACGGAGCATGCGCATTTGTCGTGTACACAAAAAAATAAAAGCAGTTTGCTGCACCGCGCACTTCTTTGTTGCGCGCAGGCGTGTCCTGTGATCGGCACCTCTCCCTACCCACGGAACCTCCACGGTACCTCCACAGAACCTCCACAGGAGGTCTGATCGCTTAACTGCACGTTAGTTTGCCCCGGGGCAAACTTTCACGCTTCCCCCCCCCAGTTTCCTGCCCGTGTGACTGGAGCCTGTGAGTGTCATCTTATTTCACATTCTTTTGCTTCTATCAATAGATAGATTTTAGTTTCAAATGTTCACATCAAGAAAATACATTCACAGACTTCTTCAAAGGGGCTCTAGTCAGATCTGCTGTAAGCTTTCCATTGCTAGAATACCTCCTAGACCACGGCAGTCCATATGCAGCCCCTTACGCCTTGCCTATCGTTGCCATTGAAGCAGGCAAGAGCTCCACAGCAGAGAAGCAAATAGGGGCAGAAGCCTTTCTGCTTACATCCAGGCACACCGCAGACGCCACCTATGGCATCGAGCAAGCAGGTGAGCCATGCCCTAAATGAACAGCGCACCGTTCTTTGAAGCCAAGCAACAAATATCACTTGCAACCACAACTGAAGCTTTGCCTTTAGGGGCTGCACATTTTTGTTTTTTATTGACATCTCCCTGCTCTGCACAGAGATGCGGGTGTACTGGTGTGTGTGTGTGTGTGTTACACATTTTTTACCTCTTGTCTATTGACAGACTGTTCAAAAGATGCTGAAAAAAGCCATGGACAAACTGTATGAAGACGACGTTCAAATGCCTGACTATGCCCTCGAATCCTCAGGTATTAGCGCTAATAATTAGAAATTGGTATTGTAGAAAGGTTTGTTGGTCGGACATAACATCGAACTGTCCAATCTTGGTTAAAATAAACACCATGAAGTCTACGGGATACCTGTGCAGTGTTCCCGGGGCCTGTCACACCTTCTGCACCAGCTGTAGTCTCTTAAAAATCTTCAAAGGCAATTCCACATTCTGATAGACCAGCCCTGAGGAATGAATCAATGTAGCTTAGTGCTCGTCTGACACAACAGGTCCCTGATTCCACAAAGCTAGTTGGTACAAAAGCATTCCTAGCCCTTGCCGTTCTTGTCCTGGAGCACCCTAGACCAGGGGTGTCGAACTCATTTGTTATGAGGGCAGGATCTGACATAAATGAGACCTTGTTGGGCTGGGCCATGTGTGTCATAAGATATAATGCCAGGTAGCGGAGATATAAACTTTATAAAGGACACAAACACAAAGGGGTTTTTTTACTTAAAATAAAAACATGCTTAAAACATTAGAACTCTTGCAATATTTTGTTTATTTAACAGTGTCTGATAACCGACAACTCTCGCTCTGAATTATTGCATCAAAATGTCTGTGCTGTTGCAATCTTGGGTATGCTGTTCAGGTGTGTACCTGTAAGGTGCAAACCTATGATGATGCAGCAGCAGAAGAAGAAGAGATTGGGTTTATACCCCACCCTTCAGTACTCAAAGGTGTCTCAGAGCGGCTGACAAACTCCTTCCCCTTCCCCACCCCACAACAGACACCCTGTGAGGTGGGTGGGGGCTGAGAGAGCTCTGACAGAAACTGCTCTTTTTCAAGAACAGCTCTTATCAGAACTACGGCTTGCCCAAGGTCATCCAGCAAGGTGCAAGTGGAGGAGTGGGGAATCAAACCCGGTTCTCCCAGATTAGAGTCTGCGCACTTAACCACTACACCAAACTGGCGGCAGCAGCAGAACTGGAAGCAGAAGCAGAAGACAGCCAGTTCCACTGCAGGCCTGATAGCAGCCCTCTGGAGGCCTCGTCCAGCCCCCGGGCCACATGTTTGACACCCTTGCCCTACACTGAAACATTTCATGGCTAACAGTGCAGTCCCAGAATTACTCCAGTTGAAACCCCATTGATTTCAGTTGGCCGAGGATGGAGTAAGCTGCCTGTAGGATAATCCTGCAAGGGAACCTGGGCCCCTCAAAGACCTTCATTCCTTCCCCCACATCAACTGTACTCATGGCCATAATATCCAAGGAGAAATTCCTCGAGCTGATCTTCTCATACAGTTGTCAGCTGGGATCCCAGAGAGGCAAAGCACTGTAGCCAAATCAGTTGCCAGACTGATATTTGGCCTCCAGATGCTCTTGAAGCTACAAGACAGTCGGCTGTTATTCATCCATTGGATTCAGAGGTGGCATTTTGCAGTGACCACAGTCCTTCTGGCAGGCAGATCCCAGAAGAAGCTGGTCGAAAGCGTATACCCAGAATTAAACATCGTTGGTCTTAAAGGTGCCACTGGACTCAAAACTCTGTTCCACCCAGGAGGTGTGGTTTACAAGGCACCTTGGGTCTTTATCTTGACTTCCAGGTGGCTCCACTCTATCACTATTGGTACCAACCATTGCAATCCGGCTACATTAACAAAAAAGGGTTAATTCTCCCGTATCCAAAGTTGCAGTTCTTATAAAAATAAGTGGTTTTTTTTTTAAAGGGACCAACATTTTGAGCGAGGCTGTTTGCTCTGTCCATTCTTGTGCGATGAACAATTATGCGCTTGAGATTTTGTTCACGCGTTGCACCGCACTGTTTAAACCTCGAGGCACGATGGCATACCTATTTGATTGCAGGTGCTTGCATCATTCAGTCCAGGACCACTAGGAGCTATCGCCACGAAGGAGGAAACTACTTCTGCGGCCCCGTCAAGGTGCTCCCATTTGTGAGATCCCCAAGCCTTATTCTTCAGGTACCAAAAGAAAAAGAAACTTTCAGGCATTCTTTTTAGAAATTCCCACCCTCCTTTTCTTCCCTATCACCTTTCCCAAAGCTTTCCTATGGAAGCCCTGGGTGTCGCTTAAGCTCTCCGTGTAGCCCAGCAGAAACAGAGCTTCCAGATAGCAGCTTTCCCCTCATTCCCCCCTGCCCCATTTCCCATGGTGGCCATTCTCTCCCCCCAACACTGCGGGGTGGGAGTGGTTTCTAAGTCTGTTTTCCCCCAAAGTGACAATAGACACTACCCTGACCGGGAGGGCCCAGGCGAGCCCGATCGCGTCAGATCCCAGAAGCTAGGCAGGGTCACCCCTGGTCAGCATTGGGATGGGAGACCACTAGTGTTCCCTCTAAGCTGAGTCAGTGTGAGCCAGCTCACAGTTTTTTAGCCTCTGGCTCACACCTTTTTGTCTTCGCTCAGGGAGGAGGGCTCCAGAGCAAACTAATTTATGCAGCAGCCAAATGGCCCGCTCACAACTTCAATGCCAGTAGCTCGCAAAGTAGAATGTTTGCTCACAAGACTCCACAGCTTATAGGGAGCATTGGAGACCACCAAGGAAGTCCAGGGTCACTCCACAGAGGCGGGCAACGGCAAACCGCCTCTGAACGTCTCTTGCCTTGAAAACCCTGCAATGGGGTCACCATACGTCAGCTGTGATTTCGCGAGAGGGAGAAAAAGGTAGACATACCAAGATACCATCATATCAATACGCCAAGTGCTGATTTTTTTTAATAAAAAAAACAACAACCTCAAAAAAGGTCTGTGATGGCATTCATGGAGTGGGGGCCCCTGCCATTTATTTACCAAACTTTTACCCTGCCCTCCCGCCAAGGCGGCTCAGGGCGGCTCACAAATAGTTAATACCAGTATACAATTAAAACCAGTTATCACAACTAATACAATACCAGACCATAAACCCATACAACATGACAGTAAATGTAATGGGCAACGAAGCAGGAAAAATGTCTGCTGTGTTGGCAGAATTGGTGTTATGTACTGAGCCTGAACAGTACCTGGAAACTGGCTAAGCTCGTTCCACCAGAACAATAGATAGCCAGGACCCTGGAATGGACCTATAGAGGAGTAGTTGTAATGTAAACAGCCTATTGTTGGTGGTAGGGTATGCTGGAGTGTGGTCTCTGCAGGCTTTATAAAGAGGGCTGCAAGGCCAGATTTTCTGTCTTAGAGTTGAGCTGAAATCACTAATAAACGATGAGCTGATCACTATACGCGTCCCGAAACCAGTATATTTGAACTGGGAAATTCCAGACTCTCCTACCCATGTGGCCACCAACCCAGCTTTGTTGCGGTCCTTTCCCAATCATCACAGCAACAGATTTGGAAAAGATCCCAGAAAAGTCAAGTGATACACGGAAGCACCGCAATGCTATGGGGAAGCACGGAAAAACTCCACTTCCCAACAGCACTGAACCCAGGGCAAATCCCTCCTGTGGAAACTGCCTCTGTCATCAGTTCATTCTTTTCTCTGTCGCCCCAACTCATTGTCATTTCTAATACCCTGACAATCACGGCTGTCAACCATGACTGTTTTTCTGTTAAAGGGATTTGGGGACAATGGCTTGGAGAGCTGCTCAGGGTCTGGCCGGGTCATAGGGTTGGATCCAGGCTGTTTCTCTGCTGGGGAGAAAGGGGGGGGGTCGTCCTCCTTGCCCGCCAAACACTATGGTGAGGATTGGGGGAGGGGGCTGTAACAAGCCAGAGACCCTGAGTGAGAAGGCTGGCTGGATCCAACCCATTATGTGTCCGAGGCACCATTTGGTAACATGCATAGAATGCATCTTACATTGGACAGCGACAGAGAGAGAGAAGTAAAAGGAGAACTAGAGTCTATCAAATGAAGATTTGGACAGGAAAAGAAACGGAGAGGAAAAGGAAAACCAAAATTGACATAGACTCTGTCTGATCGCTGAAGCTCTATCAAGGCTTCCTGTCCAGAATGTTAAATGCTTTCACTAATAATCAAGATTGTAAAGCGAGTTTTGAGTTGTATTCCAGCTAAACTTCCAGTTCACGGCATATCCGTGATCATTTTAAAGTGGACCAAAGGGGTCAAAATTAATCATTGAGAATTAATTGGCTTTGGCGGAAATAAAGCAGCGACAAAGCTTAGCCAGGTGGTTATAAAACCATTCCAAATTGCTTTGTGTTCGCTTGCAGCCTGAACGCTCCCCTGGAAACTGCTGGGCTTTTCCTGGACACCAAGGTGAAGCTGTCGTTAAACTAGCCACGAGAATTATCCCAACTGCTGTCACAATAGACCACATATCTAAGAACATCTCCCCCACTGGAGAAATCTCTAGTGCTCCCAAAGATTTTGCCGTCTATGTAAGTATCCTCTTTGAGTTTTCATACAAGAATTTAGGGAAGGGCTTTTTAAAAAAAATTTTTAAGGCTCAAACTATTTTAACCTACAACTTTTCTTTTTTTTATATGAAAGAAGGTAATCTCCAGGTTTTAACAACCCTAGTTCTGTTGATTATATAAGACACTAACTAGAATAGACTCCAAACACTTTGCTATAGTCATAGACTATACAAGAGATGTGTTTTGCACACAAATGCTGTTCAGAGCTCTTAAATTTTGATGTTTACGCAACCTGGTAGTCTAAATACCATACCAGGAAATCTTTCAGAGTATGCATGCATTCCCGTCATTGATCAGTTTAATTCACTAAACTCTCATTGGGATAGGTGACTTGTGTAGATAGCTAGTAGAATATGTCACACTGGGGCGATGCATAAGTATTTAAACAGAAAACATATCTGTGACGGCCACATATAAATACTTCAGTACTCTGATCCAAGTTCAGGGTTCCCTTAACTTACCAAAAGAAAAGCTGAGTCTCCTCTGTAGAATGTAAAGGTAAAGGTAAAGGTTCCCTTGTTCGAAAGCCAGTCGAATCCGACTCTAGGGTTGCGGTGCTCATCTCTGTTTCAAAGCCGAAGAGCCAGCGCTGTCTGAAGACGTTTCCGTGGTCATGTGGCCGGCATGACTAAACACCGAGGCGCACGGAATGCTGTTCCCTTCCCACCAAAGTGGTACCTATTTATCTACTTGCAATTTCTTGCTTTCGAACTGCTAGGTTGGCAGGAGCTTCAGATACCGGAGCTCACTCCGTCATGCGGCACTCGGGTCTCGAACTGCTGAACTACTGACCTTCCACAGCCTGCAGTTCAGCGTCTTAACCACTTGAGCCACCGCAGCTCCTTTCTGTAGAATGAGGGTGTATCTAAGTCTGCTTCAGCTGAAAACTCCAGACAGGCGATATTTGGATGGCCAAAATAAAAAGCTGTGTCATTAATCCTGTAATCTGCCTACAGCTTCCCAGCGTATTGGCACTTTAACACCAAATAAAATGGATTTACCACCTACATTAGAGGGGATTTCCAAGTCTCAAGATACAGCTATACTTCACTATGGAGCTTTTCCCCAGAGGGAAGAGGTTCTCTGTTGGGTCTGGTGTGCGACTAGAATGCCAGACACTGCAGATAAAGTCACTCGCATCCCCTCTGACTTGGACTCCGTGGTTCGTCCAGGTTTGGGTGACGTGTCTGGGGCAATCTGATTGTTTGCAGTGGACGGCAAGGTTTCAACAGGCGAAGATCTCTCTCCCCCTTGTTCCTTCTAACTTAAGCATCACACGGCTTGTGGCACCTGCTTGGCCCCGTGCCCATCCTCTGAGGATGCAGACAAGGGAAGAGGTTGGTGGTGATCACTAATAATGGGCAGCCAGGACGCCTGGCCAAAATTTGCGGATCACTCACTGGAAGACAAGCCCACTGCTTTGGGGCACACATTCCGATGACGATGCATCATATTTTGACGATCCTTTAAATATTACGCAAGGGCCTCTATAACAATATTCCCCGATCGTTCAAAATTCTCCCCTACTAAGTTTTAAGAAACCGAGTGACTCACATTATTTGTCATAGCCGAACGGCTAAACGTTGCCGCCCCTGAAACGGCATCCTGTGCTTTCCGATCTAACCAGTTCTTTGATTGCTAATGATACGCCTCCCCTCCTGCCCCCCCCCAAGGGATTAAAAGGAAAACACGAGGAGGATGGAACTTTCCTTGGCGATTTCGTTTATGACGCCGAAGGACACGTGATCCAGACTTTCAAACTGAAGGTACGGTGAGCACGATGGAAAAGAACAGCACAATTCTAATGCCACCCGAGAGGGTATTTAATGCTTGTTGACTCTTCAGTTGGAGAAAGTCTCTTTAGGCTGGCCGAAGGCTTCCAACTTTGCTCAGTGGAGTGGTGGGCTCCAGGCCGCTATGACTTCTCAACAGAACAGAACGCTATGAAACCCAAACAAAAATGTCTGTTTCTGGAACTCTATCAAGATGGGTAGCCCTGTTAGTCTGTCTGTCTGTCTGTAGCAGTAGGAAAGAGAGTCCATCAGCACCTTAAAGACTCACAACATTTGTGGCAGGGTATGAGCATTTGTGAGTCACTGCTCACTTCTTCAGATACCACGAGAATGTGAGTCCATCATTCCTATATATTGGAAAGACACTATATAGGACAGAAGGTGTTAAGTAGTGGGTTCAAGAAGTTGTAGTAATTTCAACATAGCTTGAAAGCCAATCGAATCCAACTCTAGGGGTAGTGCTCATTTCCGTTTCCAAGCCGAAGAGCCAGCGCTGTCCGAAGACTTCTCCATGGTCATGTGGCTGGCATGACTAAACGCCGAGGCGCATGGAACGCTATCACCTTCCCACCGAAGCGGTGCCTATTTATCTACTTGCAATTTCTTGCTTTCGAACTGCTGGGTTGGCAGGAGCTGGGGCCAGAGATGGGAGCTCATTCCGTTACGCGGTACTCGGGTCTCGAACTGCCGAGCTACTGATCTCCCAGCCTGCAACTCAGCGTCTTTAACCTCTGAGCCACCGCAGCCCCTGCCTTAGGGTACCCTACCTCAGTCCTACCTTAGGGAAGACTAAACTGAGGAATAATTACATTTAAAGGTACCAGCTGGAGCTGGGCAATAAGAGCAACAATGAGAAGAGCTGGCTTTAAAGGGCAGGAAGTAGAAAGTAAAATGAGTCGAGGCTGGGACTTTTCAGTCAACCAAAGAAACAGCCAGGGTTGGTGGTGGGGAACATGCTAGAGGCTTATAAAATCATTCATAGTGTAAAGAAAGTGGATAGAGAGCTTCTTCTCTGCTGTCGGTAGAACTTGGCCGCACCTCATGAAGTTGTTGGCCAATAGATTCAGGACAGATTAAAGGAATGCTTTCTTTATTCAATTACTAACTAAATTGTGGGATTCACTGCCAGGGGACCCAGTGATAGCCACAGGCATAGATGGTTTCTGAAAACGGTTAGGCAAATTAATAGAAGATAGATCTCTAATCTGGGAGAACTGGGCTTGATTCCCCCACTTCTCCACTTGCGCCTGCTGGATGATCTTGGGCAAGCCGTAGTTCTGATAAGAGCTGTTCTTGAAAAACAGCAGTTTCTGTCAGAGCGCTCTCAGCCCCCACCCACCTCACAGGGTGGGGAGGGGAAGGGAAAGGAGTTTGTCAGCCGCTCTGAGGCACCTTTGGGTAGTGAAGGGCGGGGTATGAATCCAATCTCCTCTTCTGCTGCTGCTGCATCATCGTAGGTTTGCGCCTTACAGATACACACCTGAACAGCATACCCAAGATTGCAACAGCAGACATTTTGATGCAACAATTCAGAGCAAGAGGTGTCAGTTATCAGACACTGTTAAATAAACAAAATATTGCAAGAGTGCTAATGTTTACTTAATATTTTAAGTAAAAAAAACCCTTTGTGCTTGTGTCCTTTATAAAGTTTATATCTCCGCTACCTGGTATTACATCTTATGACACACATGGTTCGGCCCAACAAGGTCTCATTTATGTCAGATCCGGCCCTCATAAGCCACTCTGAGACTCTTTTGGGTAGTAAAGGGCGGGGTATAAATCCAATATCATCTTCTTCATCATCAATGGCTGCTACCCATGGTGACTGAAGGGAGCCTCCACCTACAGAAGCAACAGACCTCTAAATACCAGTGCCCTCGGAGGCAACGTCAGCGGAAGACCTTGGCCTCTAGGCCTCATTTGTTGGCTCTTCAGGGCAACTGGTTGGCCATTGTTGGTTGCCAGATTAGATGGACCACTGGTCCGATCCGGAAGGCCGTGCTTAAAATATATACGCTTCTCCTTTCAGGGTAACTCTTCCGAAAGTATAAACTACGTGAAACTGAAAGTGCTAAGCAACTGGGGACACCCGAAATACACCTGCATCTATCGCTTCAGGGTCCACGGATATTTAGCAAGTGACTAAGCAGCATCCCGTTGCTGGATGAGGAACGAAGTTGCCATGCCAAGCAGCCGTGAATTTGCTGTGCCATTTTCTAATTAAAAAGAAATTAAAAAGAAATCACGGGCCATGAAATGCTTGTGAGAAGTTGTTTTTATTCTTCACTTTCACCCCCTGCTGCTGATTGATTCACAAAGCAAAAAATGGGGAGGGTGACGACATACTAAAGAGGCAAGAGATTGGGGGGGGGGTATTTCTCTTAAAAATATCTGTCTGCCCGAACCTTACACTAACCATGCAGTCCTAAACAGAGTTACACCCTTTTAAGCCCATTAACTTCAAAGGACTTAGAAAGGTGTAACTCTAGTTAGGACTGCATTGTTAATGTACCAGCAATACTACTAGGTCAGAATAAACAAACTTGCAGATCATAATCATATCTAAAACTGTATCAAATAGTAAGAAAATGGACAAGATATTCACAACTAAAGTCATTTTCGGTGCATTTGTCCTTCCAACTCAGTGAACATGATTCTAAAAAGAGTTTCTGCCTATCAAAATGACATCACATGATACTATAATTCATACATCTGTATTTTATGGTGGACTTGTTCTCGGGATCTGAGCTCTTCACAGCCCGAGAGTGGTCTGTTCCTTGGGATGAAATGGGCCCAGTCTGGCAGTTTCTCCATTGGCAAGATTGTTTGGGGGTAGCGGTTAGGGGTGTGGACTCTAATCTGGGAGAACCAGGGTTTATTCCCCACTTCTCCACATGCAGCTGCTGGTGTGACCTTGGGTCAGTCACAAGTTCTTTCAGAGCTGCTCTTTCACAAGCAATTCTCTCAGAGCTCTCTCAGCCCCACCTACCTCACAGGGTGTCTGCTGTGGGGAGGGGAAGGGAAAGGAGATTGTAAACTGCTCTGAGACTTCCTTCGGGTAGTGAAGGGCGGGGTATAAATCCAATCTCTTCTTCTCTTTTTCGTTGTGAAGAGATGGCTAAAGCAGCAGAACAAAATTTGAGTCCAGCGGCGCCTTGAAGACCAAGAGAGTTTAATTCTGGGTATCAGCTTTCATGTGCATGCACACTTTGAACCCTCAGAAATCGGGGAGCACCCATTCATTTATTTATCTATTTTTCACATTTGTATCCCGCCCTCCCCAATGGGCTCAGGGCGGCTGACAAGGGCAAGGTAATTAGCCGTGCCATAATTAAAACATATAAAACATAATAAGGACATCCAATACTTAAAAACAACGGTGCTCAATCAATTACAGATATCATACATCCAAGATGGAATCAACACAGTTCCAGGCGGTACTCCCATGATATTTGTGCCCAGTGGCAACGGCTTATCGGATCTTCTTTACATTTTCCAGGTTCTTCCTCCGGGCCTCGTCGGTGCATCCTTTAAGATACCATGACGGTGGTGGTATAGTAGGGCGGCGGCTCCTACTCAAAGGCCTGGCAGAAGAGCTCCGTCTTGCAGGCCCTGCGGAACTGCATAAGGTCCCGCAGGGCCCGGATCTCCCCCGGGAGCTCGTTCCACCAGGTAGGAGCCGCCACCGAAAAAGCCCTGGCCCTGGTCGCAGCTAGTTTAACGTCCTTGGGGCCCGGGATGACCAACAGATTTTGGGCCCCCGACCGTAGTGCTCTTGGGGGAACATGTGGGGAAAGGCGGTCCCTCAGGTAGCCTGGACCCATGTTCTTGTCTTTTGGGTCCATGGCAATTCCACCTGGCCTGAGGTTCAGGATTCCTCCTTCGCAGAGATGAGAGGCGCAGAACGGCAGCGAGGAGGGAGAAAAACACCCTCCCTATTTGGGAGTCCTGAAAAGTACCAGCCTTTGCATTCGCCTCCCGAAACATGCAAGGTTTGTCTCTGCCGAGCTCCTCCAGGCAGATTTCCCAGCCTTCCATCTGCCCTGATCCGAAGGGCCAGCAGGATCTGTCCCCCCCCCGTCTTTCCCCTCAGCACCACCTATTGTGGTGCTTACCAACCTCCAGGTGGAGCCCGAAGAGCTAGAATTATGACAGGTGGGTAGCCGGGTTAGTCTGAAGCGCGTTTAAGTCCACCACCAACGTTTTCTTCAAGGATCAGCTTTCGGGTGCATGCACACCTCTTCAGATGTACTGGCGAAGTCTGTCTGAGTGGGCGATCCTGCATCTAGCATTCACTCCACATTTTCTCAACTGGTAGGAATAGGGTTGCCAGCCTCCAGGTGGGGCCTGGAGATCTCCCACTTTTACAACTGATCTCCAGCTGATGGAGATCAGCTCCCCTGGAGAAAGCTGCTGCTTTTGGCAGTGGACTCTAGGGCATTTTACCATGCTGAGGCCCCTCCCCTCCCCTCCCCAAACTTCACCCTCTCCTGGATCCACCCCCAAAGTCTCCAGGTATTTGCCAACCCAGACCTGGCAACCCTAGGGAGGGAAAAGTGCAGCCCTCAAAACTACATCCAAATACCTCGGGGCAACGCCATACTGACTGCAAAGTCACCCCTGAACGGCCGAAGAAGAAGGTTTTATTCACGGTCTACGGCCAGAACATAAATGGTTGTTGTTGTTGTTCAGTCGCACAGTCGAGTCCGACTCTTCGCGACCCCATGGACCAGATCACGCCAGGCCCTCCTGTCTTCTGCCGTCCTCTGAAGTTGGCTCAATTTCATGTTCGTTGCATCGATGACACTGTCTAACCATCTCATCCTTTGCCGTCCCCATCTTCTTTGACCTTCAACATAAATTACAGACAATAAAATGCCTCATCGGGGCAATACAACAATAACAAAATCATTCACAATACAATTTAAACAATGCCTCACAATAAGATTATTCAAAATATGGTAGAGTACTACAATGTCTACTAAAAACTTTGAAATCTCAATAGTCCACTAGGTAAAGGTTTCCTTTGCTCCAAAGGCAGTCAAATCCGACACTAGGGATGTGGTGCTCATCTCCGTTTCCAAGCCAAAGAGCCAGTGTTGTCCGAAGACGAGGCACACAGGATGCGGTTGCCTTCCCACCGAAGTGGTCCCTATTCATCTACTTGCAATTTCTTGCTTTCGAACTGCTAGGTTTGGCAGGAGCTGGGGCCAGAGATGGAAGCTCACTCCCTCTCGAACTGCTGAACTACCGGCCTTCTGGTCTAGCAGTTCAGCGTCTTAACCACTTGAGCCACTGCAGCCCCATCAATAGTCCACTACATGAGCTGTTACAGTTTTTGTATGCCTTGCAGCAGGCCAGCCAAATCTAGCCCCCAGGTAAGGAAGGTTATGGTGCCCATCTGAAAGAAAACTGGGAAAGCACAATCTTCGTCTGCTGTTTAAAGGCAGGGCTATTTTTGGGCAGGAACACACAGGAACGGAGTTCCGGCTGCCTCCCAAGTTGGCCACGCCCAGCAGGAACTCATTAGCATAATAGGCCACACCCAACAGCAGGAACTCATTAGGATTGGCTACATTAGGGGTGTGTGGCCTAACATGCAAAGGAGTTCCTGCTACAAAAAAAGGTCCTGGGTTTTGACCACAAACAAGGTAAACAGAATAAGAAGCAAAAGGTGGGTGTGGCTGGATGAGCACACTTCTGGTAACATGGGGTGTGGCCTAATATGCCAATGAGCTGTGTCATCAGGGGTGTGGCCTAATATGCTAATGAGTTTCTGCTGTTGGGTGTGGTCTATTATGCTAATGAGTTCCTGCTGGGCTTTTTCTACAAAAAGAGCCCTGTAAGGTAATGACAGAGGCAGAGATTCACGGAAATGGTTATGGACCTTACAGTCAAACAGGACGTGGTCCAGCGATCCTATCTATGCCTTTATTACAGCCGGCCATAAAACAGCCATAGATCTATGCAAAAGGTACCATCAAATCCTACGACCAAAGAACTCGAAAGTGGCCTGCAGAGTGGGCCATAAAACCCGCAGTGAAACCAGCATACAATGCAGAGGGGACTTTCTGTTCCAACGTGGGTTTCCTACAACAACGGAGGGGAAGAAAGCCTTTGCAGAATCTGCCCCCGAAGTAAATGTTCCCTCTAAGCTGAGTGAGTGTGAGCTAGCTCACAGTTTTTTAGCCTCCGGCTCACACATTTTTGTCTCAGCTCAGGAAGGAGGGCTCCAGAGCAAACTAATTTATGCAGCAGCCAAATCACTCTACAGCTTAGAGGGAACATTGGTCCAGAGCAACCTAATTTGAGCAGTAGCAAAATCGCCGAGACACAACTTTAATGCCGGTAGCTCACAAAGTAGAATTTTTGCTCACAAGACTCCACAGCTTAGAGGGAGCGCTGGTGTGTGTGTGTGGGTCTTCACTGGGAATCCAGCTTCGTTCCTGGGGAGTTGTGATTTAAAGCGACACTTCCGGTTCCCTGTAGGCGGCGGGGAGGCCATAGAGTGTCTTCGAAGGGCTAGCGCGGCCGCTTCCTGCCTCGGGAGCGAACCGCTCCGGCCGGCCCCGCAGGTGGCGACGTTCGAATGGGAGCCCGAAGTGGCAGTTGGCGGCTCTCGGCCTCTGTGCCGCCGGCGGGGTGGGCGTTCACGAAGGGCTAGCGCGGCCGCTTCCTGCCTCGGGAGCGAACCGCTCCGGCCGGCCCCGCAGGTGGCGACGTTCGAATGGGAGCCCGAAGTGGCAGTTGGCGGCTCTCGGCCTCTGTGCCGCCGGCGGGGTGGGCGTTCAGGGCGCCGGCAGAGCAGCAGCGGCGGCCTCGGCCATGCGCTTCCGAGCCCGGATCGTCGACGTGAGCTGCCTCAACCACTTTACCCGTGAGTGGGGGCCGGGGGGGGGGGCGGGCAGGAAAGGAAGAGGGGAGCAGCCGGGATGATGCCTGCCTGTGAGCTTAGCAGCCGCTGGCTAATAGGGTGCAAACTTTACAGGGGAAACTCCCCCCACCTCCCCAGCTTTCAGAAAGGGTAGAAGCTCCGTCTTTTCCTGC
>NW_015165992.1:49371-63825 GCF_001447785.1 Gekko japonicus
TGCCACTTACCCCCCCCCCCCCCCTCAACCTAAATGTAAGGCGTGAGGAGGTCTGTTTCACTGTATCTGAAGAAGTGCACCTGCACACAAAAGCTGATACCCAGAATTAAACTTTGTTGGTCTTCAGGGTGCCGCTGGACTCAAACGTTGTTCTGTTTCTGAATCGACTACTTCAAACGAGTGATCACTATGACAAACCTCACTGTAAAGGCCCCTGCTATTTCAGTTGTGATAGCTGCTACTAACTAGGGATATTCCTACCCTTCCAAGCCCGAAAAGAGGACATAAGAACATAAGAGACGCCAATGTTGGATCAGGCCAAAGGCCCATCCAGTCCAACATTCTGTCACACAGTGGCCAGAAATACCAGGTGCCATCAGGAGGTCCAGCAGTGGGGCCAGGACACTATTTCCCCCCCCACCCAGGCACAAAGAATACAGAGCATCACTTGCCCCAGACGAAGAGCTCCTATCTATACCTTGTGGCTAATAGCCACTGATGGACCTCTGCTCCATATGCTTATCTAATTCCCTTTTGAAGCCGTCCATGCTTGTAGCCGCCACCACCTCCTGTGGCAGTGAATTCCAAGTGTTAATCACTCTTTGGGTGAAGAGGGACTTCCTTTTATCCGTTCTAACCTGACCGCTCAGCAATTCCATGGAGTGCCCACAAGTTCTTGTCTTGTAAGAAAGGGAGAAAAGTACTTCTTTCTCTACCTGCTCTATCCCATGCATAATCTTATAAACCTCGATCATGTCACCCCTCAGCCGTTGTTTCTCCAGGCTAAAGAGCCCCAAGCGCTTTAACCTTTCTTCATTGTTTTTTTTTTTTAAAGCCCAAAAGAGGACAGACACCAAATAAAGAGGACGTGTCCTTTAAAACGAGGACATCGAGTAGCCCTATTTAACATCATGCTTTTGAAACTCCCTGCTGTGCCTTCCAGCTGTTTGACTCAGGCCTGTTCCGTAGGTAGGGTAAAGAAGGTGGTCCAGTCCTAAGGTGCTGGAGGGGATCGCACCGCTTGAGTGTAAGAAACCACTTAGCAGTAATCCTGTAAGAACAGTTGTTATACCAAATAGCTAAATTACTTTTTTTCCCCTTGCAGTGGTTAGAAATCTTGCCAAAAATATGTCCCCAAAAGGGGTGTTTGTTGGCTCTGTACTCTGCTGTGTGGGCCTTCCCCGGAGCGAACCTGAACGTCCCCTTTTCAAGTGTCTCAGCATCAGGTGTTTGGAGAAGGAACAAACTTTGAGTCCAGCGGCACCTTTAAGACCAACTAAGTTTAATTCTGGGTATCAGCTTTTGTGTGCGGGCACACTTCTTCAGATACAGTGAAACAGAGGCATAGCCTGGGTCCATTTGACTTTGGCAGCAGCGTGCTTGAAATTAAGTGAGGAGACCTTGCCCAGGTAGGTGAACAGAAAAGCAAATCAATGAATGTGTGTCAACTCGAAGGTAAACCTTGAATGTGAGATTCCTATATAGGATTTGTTCCTGAGGAAAGACCAGAGGTCTGAAACACTTAAATATCCGGAATAAGTGTTGAAAGAGAGATTTGAATTTGGAGCAGACGGCTTTTGAGAACACAAAAGACTGTTAGAAGGATATTGACTGAGACAGTTTGGAGCAGACTGCTGTGTGTAATTTTATTGACCTTTGCATATTTTCTATGAAGGAATAAGTGGTTGTTTTTCATTACCAGACACTACATGATGTTATGGCTTTAATCTAGTCTCCTTTGTCATTGTATTATTCCGTGGGCATCTAGCACACATCTGTATATATCTTTCCTTACCAGACAGTGTGGTAGAATGCCATAGAATCCATCCTCCAAAGCAGCCATTTTCTCCATGGGAATGGATCTCTGTCGCCTGGAGACGGCTTGTAATTCTGGGAGATCTCCAGGCCATATCTGGAGGTTGGCAACCCTATCCCCGCACAGGCCACTTTTCCAAATTGCACCCCCCGTGGTGCAGTGTTCCCTCTAAGCTGAGTTCCTGTGAGCTAGCTCAGTTGTTTAGCCTCCAGCTCACCCGTTTTTTGTCTTAGCTCAGGAAGGGTGGCTCCGGAGCAAACTGATTTATGCAGTAGCCAGATCACCTGCTCAGAACTTTAAACTCAGTAGCTCACAAAGTAGAATTTTCGCTCACGGGACTGCATAGCTTTGAGGGAGCATTGCTCTGCACTGTTTTTTAAGACGTTTGCCAGAGCCCCTGGACTCAAACTTTCCTCAGTTGCTTCAGACCAACACGGCTACCCCGCCTGAATCTCTTTGGAGCCGGGTTCCTCTCGGAGCAGTTAGGGTTGTGAATGAAGGGAGGTCACTTTGGAAACTCCTCTCTCGGCAGGGACGATCCACACCATCGCCAAGCTGACCAAGACCTGCGCCCTCCGCCTCACAGTGGACAAACTCTACTTCATCCTGAGCGACAAAGTGGCCAATGGAGGGGTGGGCCTGTGGTGTGAGCTCAGCCAGGTGAGAGCCGCAGGGGAAGGAGCCGGGTCTGGAGACGCCATTTTGTTTCTCCCCCCCCCTGGAACTAGAGACAGGAGCTCACTCCATCATGCGGCACCCGGGTCTCGAACTGCTGAACTACTGACCTTCCACAGCCTGCAGTTCAGCGTCTTAACCACTTAAGCCACTGTAGCAAGTCTCAAAAGGCTTTAGATCACATATTGCAGGATTTGTCAAGAAATAACTTAATTATGGCAGGAGTAATTGCTAGGGACTTACAAAAAACACTTCCTGTTATTCCACAAGGAATGAAAGCTGATGAGTTACAGGCCTCCATCAGATCATCATACATTTGGAATAGTGTGCTGTCCCGCGCCGAGTTCTACGATGCCCTACAACACAGAACGAGGTTTGGGGGGAGTATGTGGGGAGCGGGGCGATGCTGGTCGGAGTCCCCCACAAGGCAAGAGAGGGCGGGCTCGAGGGAGAGACAGAGGACCCCTACCGTTCCATCTCAATGTTCACGCCGGGGTTATAGATCAGATCGGGACCGCTACACCACATCCCGAGACTTCAGGAGTTAAAAGGGATAAAGACAGACAGACAATGAGATTAGAGAAAACACATGTATTAGAGAAACAGATGAGGAGCTTGGAGGATAGATAGCACCTGGGAAGAAGGGAAGGTGAAAACAGTTGATTGTAACTGACAATAAAAGAAGGAAACTGTGAACACCGAGGAGGATGGAGAGCAGAGAGAACGAAGCACAGAGAGAAGGGCGGTATGCTGCTCAGAGCGAAGTTTGGAGTGTGCTGAAACACCCAATGCGCTCGGTCTGAGGTGTTGGTTTCCGGATTTAGAGAATCCTCACAACGGCGACCGGTTCCACGGCGTCTAGCAGGGAGCAGGATCTTGACAGAGTCGCAGAGTGGTGTACAATCTCCCCTCCCTTCCCCTCCCCGCAACAGACACCCCGTGAGGTCGGTGGGGCTGAGAGAGCTCTCCCGAGGACTGCCCTCGAGAGAACAGCTCTGGGAGAATTTGTGACTGACCCAAGGTCACACACCGGCCGCTGCAGGTGGAGGAGTGGGGAATCGAACCCGGTTCTCCCAGATTAGAGTCCGCGTCCGTAACCACTACGCCAAACTAACTACCAAAGCACCGTCCTCTGCACTGCTTTGCAAGTTGCTCCCCCCCCCCCCGGTTGCTTTGCCGAAGAGAACTAGTGGTGTGGTGTTCAAAATGGAAGGGGTGGGTGTAATACAGAGCGAGTTCTCGGCCAAGGGGAGATTTGCTTTGGAGGCTGGCCCTCAGCTAAGAGGCATGAGTTGCTTCATCAGCCGAGAGTCCACTTCACCCAGGACTATAACTTCCTGTTCTGACAGAAGCTCTTCAAGGTCGGAGGCAGGGATCTTTCTGTCCTGCCCCTTTTTGGCCCTTGAACAAGAGACGCCAAAGACGGAACTGGAGACCCGAAGCTAGAGAGCCAGGGTGGCGGAGTGGTTAAAGGGCTGGATTAGGATCTGGGAGACCCCAGTTCACATTCCCATTCAGCTGGGCCCTTTACTCTCGCAGCACCTTGCCTACCTCGCAGGGTTGTTGTGGGGATGGGAGAAACCTGTATGCTGCCTTGACCTCAGAGGAAGAAGAAGAGAAGAGATTGGATTTATACCCCACCCTTCACTCAGAGACTCAGAGCAGCTTACAAATTCCCTTTCCTTCCCCTCCCCACAACAGACACCCTGTGAGGTAGGTGGGGCTGAGAGAGCTCTCCCGAGAACTGCCCTTGAGAGAACAGCTCTGAGAGAACTTGTGACTGACCCAAGGTCACACCAGCAGCTGCATGTGGAGGAGTGGGGAATCAAACCCGGTTCTATCACATTAGAATCCACACTCATAACCAGTACACCAAACTGGAAGCGAGTGATAAATGTTTGTCAGATGGTTAGTTTGCTTGAGCACGTGATCCGTTGTTAAGAAGAAGAAGAAGAGATTGGGTTACTACCCCGCCCTTCACTTGGAGTCTCAGAGCGGCTTACAAACTCCTTCCCCTTCCCCTCCCCACAACAGACACCCTGGGAGGTAGGGGGGGCTGAGAGAGCTCTGACAGAAACTGCTCTTTTTCAAGAACAGCTGTGCCAGAGCTTGTGACTGACCCAAGGTCACATCAGCAGGTGCAAGTGGAGGAGTGGGGAATCAAACCCGGTTCTCCCAGATTAGAGTCCGCGCACTTAACCACTACACCAAACTGGCTCACCAAACTGTTAAGATGTGTCCTCTCCTTTGCTGCCTTAATTCTTATCCATTACACTATGCCAGCACAAAACACGCATTGGCCCTTTGGAATGACAGACAGCTAATGTGTGCAGTTTGATTAGCCGTCTTTCAAGCTGTGCAGCAATCTTTAGGAAGTATGGGTATTTGGAACAAAAAAGTCCTTTCGCGTGCAAGGCTGGTGGGTGACCGGGCAGCAATAAGTAGGCACACAAATAGAGTTAGTCTTTTGTCCTTCAAGTATGGTGGTTGTTGACCTTGTTTGATGGCGAGATAGTTGGTCCATTCCAGACATAGGTAAGGGCGTGCAAATCCCACTGAGAAGGAGGAGTAGGGTTCCCACCCTCCAGGTGGGGCCTGGGGATCTCCTGCTTCTACAACTGATCTCATGCTGACAGAGATCAGCTCCCCTGGAGAAAATGGCTGCCTTGAAGGGTGGACTCTGTGGCCTTGTACCATGCTGAGGCCCCTCCCCAAACCACGCCCTCTCCCAGATCCTCCCCCCAAAGTCTCCAGGTGTTTTTCAGCCCAGACCTGGCAACCCTCATGAGGAGACATGTTGGCAGGGTAATTAACACAGCAACAGTGCACAACCTGATTCAAGAGTAGAGAAAGGAACTAATGTACTTGATAGGAAAGAGAAGAGACAGAGACAGGTTGATAACGACATCTTCGGCTGAGAGAGAGAAGGGAGACTGAGTGTGGCGCTTCCGAGGAGAAGGGGGAAATTGCCCTAAGAGTAGCAATCTGGAGACAAACAAGGAATGACAGTTAACAGGAGAAAGAAGGTGCAGTCCTCACTCTCCTATCCAGGGGTCATTTCGTAGAAAAAGAGCTAGGGGGACTTATTAGCATAACTCATTAGCATATGTCACACCCCCTGACATCACCGGAAGTGTGTCCTCCCCACAGCCGGCGGCGACCTCCAGCGGGCACCAGCAGGGAGCTCCAGGCCCCGCCCTCCCGCACCTCACCCGGGGGGATGCCGTCCCCCCGCGTCCCCCCCAAAATGACCCCTGCTCCTATCTAATTGTCTTTCTGCTGCCCCCTTCAGGGTCTTCTTCTTTGTGCACCGGAATTTGCCATTTCCAACATAATTTATCTGAATTACAGACCATCACCTTTACTTGTTGATGATGCTAGCCCTCTTTTCTCCAGCGGAACTCGCTTTGTCAAGGGACGGAGGCCTTCAGCAGTTGGTTTGCACCCAGTGTTCTTCGTGCCGTAATTCCCTCTCCCCCCTTTGTCATTTTAGGGGAACTTCTTTGACGAGTTCCAGATGGAAGGGGTAGCCGCCGAACACAATGAGATTTATTTGGAGCTGACGCCCGAAAACCTCGCCAGAGCCTTAAAGACGGCCCAGAACGCCAAGGCCGTGAAAATCAAGTTGACGAACAAGCACTGCCCCTGCCTCACGCTCGCTGTGGAGCTGGTAAGGGGACTAGAAACCCACCCGAATCGTTGTCCCGCCTCAGTCTAATCTTTTGTCCTTGTGTTCTGTGTGCCCGTCTTCTCCTCTTTTAAAATTGTAACCGTTATATCCGACCACTGAGAACAAGCCGTTACAAACGCGAGTCTCACCAATGAAAATTCACAATTTTGAGGGGAGGGAGAATGGGGCGAGGACCTTGAAGGATCCGTACAGGCTACCTTGTTGGGCTTTAGTTTAGTAATCCGCCTCGAGTCCCTGAGAAAGGGGGACTATAAAAAACGTAAAAAAAATAAATGAATAGTTTTTGTCACTCCACCAACAGCACTGGTTCATAACTTTCAAACTTAATGAACATTTTTTTCAAAATATATTTTTTATTTTAAACTTTTTGAGGGAATACAGAATTTAAAAAGGGGTAAGGGGAAAGGAGATGCGGTGGCTCAAGTGGTTAAGACGCTGAACTGCAGGCTGTGGAAGGTCAGTAGTTCAGCAGCTCGAGACCCGAGTGTGCCGCATGACGGAGTGAGCTCCCGTCTCTAGTTCTAGCACCTGCCAACCTAGCAGTTCGAAAGCAAGAAATTGCAAGTAGATAAATAGGTACCACTTCGGTGGGAAGGTAACAGCGTTCCGTGCGCCTTGGTGTTTAGTCATGCCAGCCACATGACCACGGAAACGTCTTCGGACAGCGCTGGCTCTTCGGCTTTGAAACGGAGATGAGCACCACAACCCTAGAGTCGGATTCGACTGGCTTTCGAGCAAGGGAACCTTTACCTGAAAGAATAAAAGGTAACATTACCAAAACATAGTATAAAGGGCTCTTTTTTCCCAAATACAAAGGACAATCCTTGATTCAAATACTTGATTTTTAAGGAAAATTATAAAGCATTATAACTTAAAAAAAACGCTAACAACCTACTCATCATTCTACCATTTTCTCTTAATATATTGACATTTTTATCCTATCTTATCAGTGGGAGGGCTTCTAGTGTCCTGGCCCCACTGCTGGACCTCCTGATGGCACCTGGTGTTTTTGGCCACTGTGTGATGGAGTGTCGGACTGGATCCAACATTGGCTTCCCTTATGTTCTTCTTATGTTCTCATGTTCTTACCTTATCATTTATAGGATAAACCATGAATAACAGTTTGTTAAAATTAATGAACATTTTGGAAGGTCTACCCTTGGCCCATTTCACTACCCTTTTTCCTAGGGGCTCTTAGCTAAGCATTCCCAAAGGGCTTCCAGACCACTTCCTCAGATTTCAGTTTCTCAGCAGTGGTCCGGATGTATTCCGAGGACTTGCCAGGATCTTTGTGAATAGCTATCAAGGAGACCAGGAATGTTGCAGTTTGGAGGAGAACAGAAGAGAAGCCAATGTTGGATCAGGTCAATGGCCCATCCAGTCCAACACTCCGTCACACAGTGGCCAAAAATACCACTTGCCATTATGAGGTCCACCAGCAGGGCCAGAACTCCAGAAGCCCTCCCACTGTTGCCCCCCAAGCACCAGGAATATAGAGCATCACTGCCCCAGACATAGTGTTCCATCTATTTTGTTGTTGTCCCTCTATACGTTATGGCTAATAGCTACTGATGGACCCCTGCTCCATCTAGTGGCACAATTTAGAGGCAATACCAGTTCCCTTCTCCTTGTCCTGGTTATTCTTTTCCTGATATCTGAATTGGCGTACCTTTGTGACTGCTCTGCCTGTAAACATTTATTTGCAAACCCATTTTTAGAGCTTGGTTTCCTGCCATAGTTTGGAAGCAAGGCATTAACCTTATCATTATCAATCTGGCACCACAGTACACTATCAGTAGCAAAAATTTCAAGGTGGAGGAGAGAATTACTTGCGCCTGCAGCAATGCCGTGTTTTTCAATTTCAGTTGAAGTCATTGTTAATCATGAGTAGGAAGTGGAACCAGCTGCTCTGTTGGTAATTTCTCAAAATGTTTAATCGTATGCATGAATAAATGGTTGCAGGCTATGTTCCGAAGCCTCTAACTTGCCAAGCCATCGATTCATACAGGAGGCAAGGCCTTACCCAGCGTGTCCCAGCCTGTGCATCGATTCCTGGCGGTATCTTAGTGGAGTACAGTGGCACTGCTGAAAAACAGACAGCTCATTCAGGGATTGAGAATAAAAAGGCCCCTATTGTAATGCCCCTGCATAGTTCTATGGTGCAGCCTCCCTTGGAATACTGTGTGCAGTTCTGGTCACCATATCTCCAAAAGGACACGGCAGAGCTGGGGAAAGTACTTAGGAGGGCGACCCAGATAATTAGGGGGTTGGAGCACCCTTCCCTAGGAGGGAAGGCGGAAGAGTCTCCGGGACTTTTCAGTTGAGAAAAGAGGGGACACATGATAGAGATTTATAAATTTTTCCATGGGGTGGAGAGAGTGTTGGATCCCCAAGCATCGAGAATAAATCCACGTTTCCAAGAAAAGCAAAATTTATTTCAAAGCGTTGAAGACATACTCAAACACGTTCTTTGTTAGAACTGGGGATACACAGTTAGGGCAAGCATAATAAAGGAACTTCAAATAGATACAGGTCCAATGAATAGCTTTCCCGCTGGCGGGCTAATGAAACGGTTGCGCGCCCAGTAAATAATAACGGTGATAGGGGACAACCCTGTCTGGTGCCTTTCTGTACCTTGAAGCTATCTGTCAGTTCTTTGTTTACATTCAGTTTAGCTCTTTGTTCAGAATAGATAGCTTCAATGCAATTTCTGAAGTGTTGTCCCACTTCTATTTTTTCCATCATTTGCAGCATAAACTTCCAGTTAAGATTGTCAAATGCCTTTTCGGCATCGATAAATAAAAAAGCTACTTCTTGTTCAGGGTGTTTCTCATAATATTCAATTGCGTCCATTACTATTCTTACATTGTCTCTGATCTGTCTCTTTGGTAAAAAACCAGCTTGGTCTTCTGAAATCACTGTTTGTAAATAGTTTTTCACCCTCTCTGCAATAATTTTTGCAAAAATCTTGTAATCATTATTCAAAAGAGAAATTGGCCTATAGTTTTTCACATTCGTTGGTTCTTGTCCTTCCTTTGGTATTAATGAAATAATTGCTTCTTTCCAAGAGTCTGGCACCTTCTTACTCTCACGTATATCGTTGGATAAAGCTTCCATGACCGGAACAATTTCTTCTTTCATTTTTTTATAAAACTTTGCGGTAAATCCGTCCGGTCCTGGCGCCTTCCCCAACTTCGCTTCTTCAATTGCCTTCCTCACTTCTTCTTTTTGAATTTGGCCATTCAGTAATTCCTGAAATTCGTTGCTTATTTTAAGTAACGGAACCTTGTCCAAATATTTTTTAATCTTCTCAAGATCTGTTCTATTTGCTTGGAATAATTTAGCATAATACTTGAAGAAACTTCTCTTTATGCCAGTAGGGTCAACGAATTCTTTTCCTTCTTCTATTATTTTGGTTATCATTCTTCTTTCTTTTCTAGCCTTAAGTTGCCACGCTAAAAATTTCCCCGGTTTATTTGCCCCTTCAAAAGATTTTTGCTGTAGCCTCTTTAAATTCCAATAGAGCTCCTGGTTTAAAGTTTCATTCAGTTGTTCTTTCAACAACTGTAATTCTCGAATAATCTTCTTTTTCCCTGGTTTCTTCTTTAATTCTTTTTCTTTTTGTGATATTTTTTCCAACACTACTGTTTGTTTTTGAAATTTTTCCTTCTTTTGCTTCGCATTTTGAGAGATGAGAATCCCTCTCATCACTGCTTTATACGCATCCCACACCACCTGAATTGGGGTCTCTTTATTCAGATTTTGTTGGAAAAATTGCTTTGTTTCTTCCTTTAACATTTCAGTTACATCTTTTTTATCCAACAAATCTTCATTAATTCTCCAAAGAAAGGATTTGTTCCTTTCTATAGAAGTCCACAAAACAGGGTTGTGGTCGGAATTACATCTTGGCAAAATTTCAATTTTATGTGTTTTCATTGACAATTCTTCTGACATCCAAATCATATCAATTCTGGAAAAAGAGCAATGTCTATTGGAATAAAAAGTAAAATCCTTCTGCGTCGGGTTCCATTTCCTCCATACATCCTCTAGTTTTTCCTGCTTGACTATTTCAAAAAAGTTCTTTGGCAATTTTCCACTAATTTCGTTGCCTTTTTGTGATCTTCTATCCAAACGGTCCACAGTTCCGTTAAAATCTCCGACCAAAATGACTTGTTCATAGGTTTGTCCTTGTAGATGTTCAGTTAAGTCCTTAAAGAATTTTTCTTTTGCTCCATTGGGTGCGTATAGATTGATCACCAATGTCTTTTTCTGTTGGATCAAAACTTCCACACCCACATATCTTCCATCCAAGTCTTTAAAAATTTCTTTAGGTTGTAAATCCTTTTTCACATATGTCACAACTCCTTTTTTCTTGTTTGAGGCCGAAGAATAAAATTCTAATCCAAATTTGACATTTTTTAAATATTTAGTATCGGAATTTCTAATATGAGTTTCTTGCAAGCATATCACATTACAGTTTTGTTTTTGTATCCAATGATTGATTCTTTTTCTCTTATTTGGTGAATTTAGTCCATTCACATTCCATGACAACAATTTGTAATCCATTGTAAATTTTAAGTTAAATTTCTCCAAAGGCATCTAAATTGTCTGCCTTAAATTTATATAAGTCCGTCACCGATCTGATCTGGACCCTCCCACTTTTGTAAGTAAAGGATAAGCCTTGTGGAATCTCCCATCTGTATCTGATATTCAAGGTCTTCAGTTTGTCAGCCAGAGGTTTATACCTTTTTCTATCTTGCAATACTGCTCGTGGGAGCTCTCTCATCACCATGATCTTGTTCCCTTCAATTTCGAACGGGACGGTAAATTGTTTCTTAAAGATGTCTTCTGTTGTTGCTCTTGTTACAAATTGTACAATTACATCCCTTGGTAAATTTTTCTTTTCCGCAATTCTGGAGTTCACTCTGTATATCAAATCAAAATCTGCTTCCATTGTTCCCTCTTCCTCTTCCAAGTACAAAGTGATCGCTTTTATCATTTCCTCTCTTATGTTTTCATTCTCTTTTTCTTTGATACCTCTAAATCTCAAATGAGTTTGCATTCTTCTGAACTCCATCATTGTTTCAGATCTCCTAAATTGCTGAGTCAAAGAATCCTGTTTCTCTTCCAATTGTTGCATTTTTTCCTCTGTCTCTGTAGTTTTGGTTGCACTAGCCTGTATTTCTTTTCTGACTCCATCTAATTCTTGCTTGATTGAAGTAATTTCTGTTGTAACCAATTCTTTTAATGCTGCTACATTTTTCTCCTGGGCTTCTTCAATTTGTTTCAAGTGTATCTGAGTTTGCTTTGCCATTTGCTCTTCCAGTTGCTGCTCCATATGTTTTTCTTGCACCCCCAACCTTTTCTCAATCTGCTCACCCATGGCCTGAATCGCCTCCATCATTCTTTTCTCCATCAATTCCATGGCTGCATACAATTCTTTCTTATCCTTCTCCCTCTCTTTTGACATTTTAGGGGTTGATGTTGAGCCTGTCCTTGGTCTCACAACTGGTTGAACGTCAGGGTCAGAATTGGTTCGTTTCGGTGCCCTTCTGGTCTCCGTTTTGGCGATTTCTCTGCGGTGCGCAAACTTACACAACAAGTTGTTTCTTCTAGAAGATAAGCTTTCGATTGTCCAAATGCGTCTATTTGCGCTTACAAAAATCTTCTAAAAGGTCTTTAAAAATCAAATTAAGTTAAAGTCCTCCTCAAAATGTCGGGCGCAACTTCTCTATGGTAATTAGGGATAGAGTAGGTCGGTTTGGCGTTCTGCAGGTCCCGTCTGTTCGCATACACTCACATCCGGTCCTGCAGCTGAAAGTCCCCAGCATAGCATCGACCTTCTTTATTGCACACACACACTGTCTCGGCATTTTCAGTGAGTTATCTACTACGACGCCAAGATCTCTCTCTTGATCAGTCTCTGCCAGTTCAGACCCCATCAAGAACTTTTAAGACCGAATGCATTCAGAGTGAAACATATCTCGCCCATTAAGATTAATGAGATTTACATTGCTTAACATTGGATGGATTGTGCCCTAAGTTTTGGGTTTTCTTTTCCTTTTTACAATTTTAAATAGGATGTGCTGGAAGCTGTTATTATATTGGGATAGTACAACCACCCTCACATTGACTGGGTAAACATGTGCTCAAGTCATGCTGTAGAAATTAGATTCCTAGACATCATAAAGGACTGTGCACTGGATCTGTTGGTCACAGAGCCAACCAGAGGAGTAGTGATCTTAGACTTGGTTCTGAGTGGGTGTCAAGACCTGGTGAGAATTGTAAAGGTTGTTATACCAGTTGGGAACAGTTACTACAATGCTATTAATTTCAGCATTCAGGTCAATGGAAAGTTACCTCTAAAGTCCAAAATTGTCACATTTGAAAGGGAGCACTTTACAAAAATGAGTGGAATGCTAAAAAGGAATCTGAAGGGGAAACACAAGAGAGTCATATCCCTAGAGGATGCTTGGAGGCTATTTAAAACTACAATAATTGAAGCCCAAATAGAATTAATTTCACAGGTGAGTAAAGGCAGTACCAAACTGAAAAGAAGGCCTGTGTGGTTAACAACACAAGTCAAGGAAGCTATAAAAACTAAGAGGCTTCTTTTTAAAAGTGGAAGGTCTGCCACAGTGAATTGAACAGGAGGGACAACAGCCTCGGGGGGGTGTGTGTGTCAAGAATTAGGCTTGCAAAAAGAAATTTTAAGGAGCAGATTGCTAAAAGCATCAAGATAAACAATAAACGTTTTATTTATTTATTTATTTAGGCATTTTTACCCCGCCCTCCCCGCGAGCGGGCTCAGGGCGGCTTTTAAAATATATCCAGAGCAGGAAACCAGCCAGAGAAGCAGTGGGGCTTTTGGATGACAGAGGAATCAAGGGATTGCTACAGGAAGATGGGGAGATGGCAGAGAAGCTCAATGACATTTTTGCTTCTGTGTTTACTGTGGAAAGTGTGGGGTGCATACCCATGCAACATCCGCTATTTTTAAGATGAGAGTCTGAAGAACTGAACCAAATTAATGTGACCGGAGATGAAGTTCTAGACCTACTAGGGAAATTAAAAACTTATAAGTCTCCTGGTCCTGATGGCATACACCCAAAAGTTCTTAAGGAACTCAGATGTCAGAGTGTTGATCTACTAACCCGTATATGTAGCCTATCACTAAATCCAGTTGCTGTACCAGAACATTGGAGAGTAGCAAATGTTACACCCATTTTAAAAAGAATCCAGAAGAGAACCAGGAAATTACAGGCCCGTCAGCCTAATGTCTATTGCAGGCAAATTAGTAGAAACTGTAATCAAAGATAGAATTATGTTGTTGAAGGCTTTCATGGCCGGAATTAATTAGTTGCTGTAGATTTTCCGGGTTGTGTGGCCGTGGTCTTGGCCTTGTAGAACCTGACGTTTCCCCAGTAACTGTGACTGGCATCCTCAGAGGTATAACACAGAAAGATGGAGTACTCTGTGTCAAGGTTTTGTTAGAAACCTTTGATAGAATTGTTACGCACACAGAGGGACAAAGACTGCTAAAGGGAAAACAGCATGGATTCCACAAAGGGAAGTCCTGCCTCACCAACCCTTTGGAGTTCTTTGAGTAAATGAACAAGCATGTAGTTAATGGTGACCTTGTAGACCTTATATACCTAGGGTTGCCAAGTCGAAAAATCTCTTTACCGGGGGAGTTTTCCCTCAGATGACCGTGGCCCCACCCCCAGCATGCCCGGCGTCATAACGTCACTTCCTGGTGACGCGCACGCCGGGGTGGGGTTCCCCCCCGGGGCCCGATCCGCCGGCAGCGGGGAACGGGCCTCTGGGGCAGGGGTTTCCCCGCCCCCCGGGGGGACTTGGCAAGCCTATATATACCTGGACTTTCAAAAGGCTTCTGACAAGGTAACAAAAACTCTTGAGTAAATTTAGCAGTCATGGGATAAGAGAACAAGTTCTCCTATGGATTAAAAACTGATTAAATGACAGGAAGCAAAGATTAGGAATCAATGGATAGTTCTTACAATGGAGGGAAGTAAGCAGTGGAGTCCCACAAGGATCAGTATTCAGGCCAGTACTATTTAATTTATTCACAGATGATCTGGAACTGGCGGTGAGTAGTGTAGTGGCCAAGTTTGCGGATGACACAACATTTTTCAGGATGGTGAAAACAAAGGCTGGGCAAAGAGAAATTTTCCTCCCTTTCCCCAAATACTGGAACCTGAGGGCATCCAATGAAGCTGAAGGTAGGTTCAGGACGGACAAGAGGAAATAT
>NW_015165993.1:0-5596 GCF_001447785.1 Gekko japonicus
CAATAAAAACTATATTAGTTAAACATCAGCCCGGATCATTTAAGAGTCTCTCTAAGGGGAAACTGCCTGTAAAAGCTGGTGGAGATCTCGCTGTTTCCCCCTCTTGCTAAGCCAATCTCCCCAGTACTTAATTAACAGACCATTTTGGGTAACAGCGGGGCCTTTGTAACATGGGGTATGCTGCACCCAGCCAGCGTTAACTGTAGTAGTCAGTAAAACAGCTGTGTATTTTTAAGAACTCCAAGACTGAAGACTCAAGTTTGCATGCCTTAATTTCTGCCCAGAGCATAGTTAGCAGTGTAGCGTGCCAATTATGCATAGTTAGAGTGCTTCATTAGCAATGCATGTGGGTGGTGGAACCCATAGGATTCCAGGCGGGGAGTGTGCGGCCTCCAGCCAGAGTTAACTGTAGGTTACAGTAATACAAAATTAGAGTCCAGGGGCACCTTTAAGACCAACAAAGGTTTATTCAAGGTACGAGCTTTCGTGTGCAAGGCACAGCTTTTCAAATACATTGGGATGGTGTGTAAGGTTCAAACTTATAGACAGGGAAGCTAACATGTAACAAGATGATGTTTAAGATATGGAGAGTCCAAAAGAACAAGCTAAGATTATAAGGTCAACAGCTATTAAGCAATAAATATGTCCAAATAGCAGATAAATGTCCAAAGGTGTCTTTTCTAATTGTGGGAAGCAAACCAAGAATCTCCATTCTGTCCTCCCAGGCGTGATGATGACTTAACAGCACTTTTTGAGGTGGATGAAGGCTCATGTCAGCAAAACATCCCAATATTCCTGGTATTCCATTCAGTATTCTAATATACTATTCTGAAAAAGAAAAACATTAAAATACAGAGGGTTTATAGTCATTCTTGTTGAGAATACATATGTGAGGACTGAACGAGTTAGTATAGGTTGTTGTTCAGTCGCACAGTCGAGTCCGACTCTTCGCGACCCCATGGACAATCTCCCGCCAGGCTCTCCTGTCTTCCGCCGTCCTCCGAAGTTGGCTCAATTTCATACAGAATCATTTCCTGTAGCTCAGAGACGCGAAGTAGGATTTTATGGTCCTTTCCCACTTTCTTTGTCTAACCTTTACCGCAAGGAGAGGGGAGAGACCCATCTCTTTCTCACCATAGCCATTAAAATTGATCTGGATCACTAAGATGTAACTTCCACCCAGCCATCAGCTTTCAGCATGAGTAATGATCTTCCGAATACTGCGGTGGCTCAAGTGGTTAAGATGCTGAACTGCAGGCTGTGGAAGGTCAGTAGGTCAGCAGTTCAAGACCCAAGTTGCCGCACGACGGAGTGAGCTCCCGTCTCTAGTTCCAGCTCCTGCCAACCTAGCAGTTCGAAAGCAAGAAATTGCAAATAGATAAATAGGTACCACTCCGGTGGGAAGGGAACAGCGTTCCGTGCACCTTGGTGTTTAGTCATGCCGGCCACATGACCACGGAAACATCTTCGGACAGCGCTGGCTCTTCGGCTTTGAAACGGAGATGAGCACCGCAACCCTAGAGTCGGACTCGACTGGCTTTCGAGCAAGGGAACCTTTACCTTTACCTTCAATGATCTTCTGAATACATGTGGAGTGAAATAAAGATGATTTAAGTCTCTTCAACGGTTGTGTGTTGCTTACACCCAGAAAGCACTCAACCACTGGAGGATCAGATGGACTAGTGAGTATGCAGGCTTTCCAGAGTCAGTGTATGGGTCCACTCCCATTTAAAGTTTCCTTCTCAAATTCTACCAGTGAGTGCAGACAGGACTATAAATGAATTGCTTAGATATATGTTAACTGCAGCAAGAGTAGTAATTGCAGCAAAGTGGAAAATTGAAGATTGTCCGACTCTTGAGAATTGGATAGATAAAATGCAAGAATATGCTGTTATAACCAAACTGACAAACTTCATTAATCAGAGATCAAAAGATGAGCTTGAAAATAACTGGCGAGTTTTCTACGATTGCTATAACCAATCTTTGTAGTTATGCAGTAGAATGGTTTATATTATGTGACCGTTTCAGTATGAAATACTAAAAATGTTTTTTGGGGGGCATGTTTATTATCACAACAAACTGTTGTGTTAAAATTATACACAGATTTTTATGAGGTTATTCATGGTTTATCGTATAACTGATAAGATTGATAAGACAGGATAGAAATGTTAATAGGAGAAAATGGTAGAATGCTGAGTAGGTCGTTATAGTAGTTTTTCAAGTTAGAATGTTCGATAATTTCCCTAAAAATTCAAGTATTTCAATCAAGGATTGTCTTCTATATTTGCAAAATATGCCCTTTATACTATGTTTTGGTAATTTACCTTTTATCCTTTTTTCTTATCCCCTTTTCTTTATTCTGTGTTCCCTCAAAAATTTCAAAGTAAAAATTATCCTTAAAAAAATAAACGTTCGTTCTTTTTGTTAAGAACATAAGAGAAGCCAGTGTTGGATCAGGCCAAAGGCCCATCCAGTCCAACACTCTGTGTCACACAGTGGCCAGAAATACCTGGTGCCACCAGGAGGTCCAGCAGTGGGGCCAGGACATTAGAAGCCCTCCTGCTGTTGCCCCCCCAAGCACCAAGAATACAGAGCCCCAGACCGAGAATACACTTGCCCCAGACCGAGACTTCCTATCTATACCTTGTGACTAATAGCCACTGATGGATCTCTGCTCCATATAAGAACATAAGAGAAGCCAGTGTTGGATCAGGCCAAAGGCCCATCCAGTCCAACTCTCTGCGTCACACAGTGGCCAGAAATACCAGGGGCCATCAGGAGGTCCAGCAGTGGGGCCAGGACATTAGAAGCCCTCCTGCTGTTGCCCCCCCAAGCACCAAGAATACAGAGCCCCAGACCGAGAATACACTTGCCCCAGACCGAGACTTCCTATCTATACCTTGTGACTAATAGCCACTGATGGATCTCTGCTCCATATAAGAACATAAGAGAAGCCAGTGTTGGATCAGGCCAAAGGCCCATCCAGTCCAACTCTCTGCGTCACACAGTGGCCAGAAATACCAGGGGCCATCAGGAGGTCCAGCAGTGGGGCCAGGACATTAGAAGCCCTCCCACTGTTGCCCCCCACCAAGCACCAAGAATACAGAGCATCACTTGCCCCAGACCGAGACTTCCTATCTATACCTTGTGACTAATAGCCACTGATGGACCTCTGCTCCATATAAGAACATAAGAGAAGCCAGTGTTGGATCAGGCCAAAGGCCCATCCAGTCCAACACTCTGTGTCACACAGTGGCCAGAAATACCAGGGGCCATCAGGAGGTCCACCAGTGGGGCCAGGACATTAGAAGCCCTCCCACTGTTGCCCCCCACCAAGCACCAAGAATACAGACCATCACTTGCCCCAGACTGAGAGTTCCTATCTATACCTTGTGGCTAATAGCCACTGACGGACCTCTGCTCCATATGCTTATCTAATCCCCTCTTGAAGCCGTCCATGCTTATAGCCGCCGCCACTTCCTGAGGCAGTGAATTCCACGTGTTCTTCACTCTTTGGGTGAAGAAGGACTTCCTTTTATCTGTTCTAACCCGACTGCTCAACAATTCCATCGAGTGTCCATGAGTTCTTGTCTTGTGAGAAGGGGCCATCAGGAGGTCCACCAGTGGGGCCAGGACACTAGAAGCCCTCCCACTGCCCCCCCAAGTATCAAGAAGACAGAGCATCCCTTGCCCCAGACTGAAAGTCCCTGTCTATACCTTGTGGCTAAGAGCCACTGATGGACCTCTGCTCCATATGCTTCTCTAATTCCCTCTTGAAGCCGTCCATGCTTGTAGCCGCTGCCCCCTTCTGGGGCAGTGAATTCCACGTGTTCATCACTCTGAGTGAAGAAAAACTTCCTTTTATCCATTCTAACCCGACTGCTCAGCAATTCCATCGAGTGTCCACAAGTTCTTGTTCGTTTACATGTTAAGTGTCTTTACATGTTCCTTTCTTCATTGGGAAAGATTGATACCAATTGAAGAAGTGGATAGCAAAGGATGGACTAGATGACCTGCAAGGTCCCTTCCAACTCTAACATTCTATGATTCTATGATCTTTAGGCATGATTCTCTCATCATTAACATTTCTCGGATTCAGTGACACTTCAAAGAATGGCCTTGTTCTTACGTTCCTTCTCTTCCTCCGACCGCCACCCAATTAAGGCCATTCATGCCCAACAAGCCGGGGAAGAGGTAACGACTCCCCGCTGCCCTGTGGATGTGCCGACGAGCCTTAACCACCTTCATGCAAAACATTGCCACGTTTCTGCAACTGACTCGACCCCCCCCCCTGCATAACCCCTCCAGGGTCCAGTAGCTTTGTTTGGCAATGAAAAAGAAGTGACGTGGAGGGGGAGAGCAGAGAACATGAGAACATAACAGAAGCCAATGTTGGATCAGGCCAATGGCCCATCCAGTCCAATGCTCTGTGTCACACAGTGGACAAAAATACCAGGGGCCATCAGGAGGTCCTGCAGTGGGGCCAGGACACTAGAAGCCCTCCCACTGTTGACCCCCTGCCCCGAAGCACCAAGAAGACAGAGCATCACTGCCCCAGACATAAGAACATAAGAGAGGTCCTGTTGGATCAGGCCAATGGCCAATCCAGTCCAACACTCTGTGTCACACAGTGGCCAAAAATACCAGGGGCCATCACGAGGTCCAGCAGTGGGGCCAGGACACTAGAAGCCCTCCCACTGTTGACCCCCCAAGCACCAAGGATACAGAGCATCACTGCCCCAGACAGAAGAACATAAGAGAAGTCCTGTTGGATCAGGCCAATGGCCCATCCAGTCCAGCACTCTAAGTCACGCAATGGCCAAAACCCAGGTGTCATCAGAAGGTCCACCAGCAGGGCTAGAACTCCAGAAGCCCTCCCACTACGGCCCCCCAAGTACCAAGAATACAGAGCATCACTGCCCCAGACATAAGAACATAAGAGAAGGCCCATCGAGTTCAACACTCTGTGTTACACAGTGGCCAAAAATACCAGGTGCCATCAGGAGGTCCACCAGTGGGGCCAGAGGTTGGCTCGGTGCAAAGAAGTCGGAGGTTGGAAGATTTGTCTCCACTTACTGTGAAGCTTCCTTCTCGGTGATCCAGAGTGGAGCAGTCCTTTGGACTCCAAACTCCTGGGTTAGCTCCTCCCTCCTCCAAAGGCAGGGCAGGCAGACTCTTGAGGCACGGAGAGGGAGGTTGGCAGGGTTCGACTAGCTTTCAAGCATGGGGAACCTTTACTTTTACACAGGGGTCGTTTCGTAGAAAAAGAGCTAGGGGAACTCATTAGCATAACTCATTAGCATATGCCACACCCCCTGACAGCAGGGGCCCGGCGGTGGACCTGCAAGGCCGGCGGGAGTGCGAGGAAGCCCCGCCAAGGCCCTCCCTGGCCCCAGGCAGGCAGGGGTGGGGAGAGGCGGGGAGGAAGCAACTTACCCTCCCTCTTCTCCTGCCTCCTCCTGGCTGAATGAGGGCTGGAAGCGGGGCGGCCGGAAGCAGGGGGCGGGGCTTCGTCATGTGCCCCGCCCCCCTGCACCTCACCCGGGGGGACCGTGTTCCCCCGCGTTCCCCCCCCCCCAACCACCCCTGCCTTTCA
>NW_015165993.1:5889-13680 GCF_001447785.1 Gekko japonicus
GAGTAAAGCTGCCCCGCCCCCCCCCCCATAGCTAGCAATCCAAAACAGTCCAGTGGCACCTTTAAGACCAAGTTTTGTTCCGGTACGAGCTCTCCCTCCTCTGTGAGAACAGATCTGCACGTCCCCCCCCCCCAATACCTAGCAATCCAAAACAGTCTAGTGGAGCCTGAGCGGTGGGTATTGCCTTCTGACACACTTCCGGTGATGTCAGGGGGTGTGGCATATGCAAATGAGTCATGTTGAGGAGCTCCTGCACCTCTTTTTCTACGAAATGACCCCTGCATACACTGAACAACATTCTCCAAAAATTATGTGGCACAACTTGGGGAGCGTCTGCTACAACACTTAGATGCCCAGCTTTGGGGTTGGGGTCTAATACTGTGGAAGACGGTGCTTCAGTGTGGCTCAACAGCCCTCATATCCACAAACTTGTTGTCCAGCTCAACACAACAATGAGAACCATCAGTATTAAACCCAGTCCGACCTATTGGCTACCCATGTTGTGCCACAGAGCTCCCCCGCATCTCTGAAGGCAAGATGCTCTTCTCCGTGAATATAGAAAGATCACTGAAAACAGCGAGTTGCCCATCCGCGAAGACATGGCTGACGTGCACCCATCCAGACTTAGGTCCCGACACCCAACAACAGGCCCTGGAGGCTGGATGGAAGTCAGGGGGGGGCTTGGCAGGAAGTGTCAGCAAGCTGCCATTGAGTGGTGTGTTCTATTTTACATGTTACATTGTAATCTGTTCATCCCCCCCATGTATCCTCCTGTGTAGGTGTTTACTGTCTTTTGCTTGCTACACTGCGGAACTGTTCAAGGTCAAACAGCTGGAGGTGGGATGGAGTTATGGCGTTGCTCTGCTTATTATGTATTTGTTGCCTGAGAACTGAACTTGTGTTTATGTTGTAGAACCGTTGTGCTCCCAAGGAATTGGGCGCTAGTTTTATCTACATTCCCGCCAGCGGAAATTGGGCTCATTGGCTCTAACCTGGTTCAAGTTCCTTTATTATGTTTCCCTATGAGGCTTGTAGTCATTCCTAACAATTCTTGTGTTCCTGATCTAACCATCGCTTTATAATAAATTCTACTTTGTTCATCAACCGTGGATTTATTTAGAATGCATGGGGAATCGGACAGGAAGTCAGGGGGCCAGGCCCTGAAATGCCCCACTGTAGCAAGAAGATTTGCACAAATCCTGGAATCACAAAATTTTGGTGTAAGGAATGAATGGTTGCAAACATGGATGCAATCAGTTCCACCTGATACCCATAACCTGAAAAACACCCACGAGAGGCCCGCAGGATTTGTCTTGCCACGGAAAATTATGGGAGATGGCTAATGGAATACAAACAGGGTTTGTCGGTTGTGCGGAGCTGTTGTTTAAATGGGGCCTTAAATGTGGCAAAATACCAGGACCCAAATGCGATTGTGGTGCAGCCCACCAAACTATTTTCCATCTGTCACAGGAATACGAGCATCGTGCTTTCCAGGGAGATGTGACGGAGCTCTTTGTAGTCTCCCCAGCTGCGATTGAGTGGACTGAAAATTTAGATATTAGCATTTGGGGGATTGCCCAATTGGTCTGCATAACCGTGGTATCTACTTGGTTACATATTTTGTTACATGCTTCCCATATGTAACTTTGCCCTACGATATATAAATAAATAGAATCATAGAATGTTAGAGTTGGAAGGGACCTTGCAGGTCATCTAGTCCAACCCCCTGCACTCTGCAAGAGCATAGCCAAAAGATAGCCGTACATACCTACAACATACCCGAAAGATGGTCGTCCAGCCTCCGCTTGAAAATGTCCAGCGAAGGAGCATCCACCACCTCCCGAGGCAGACTGTTCCACTGCTCAACCCCTCTTACAGTCAGGAAGTTTCTCCTGATATTTAGCCGGTAACGACTCCCTTGTAATTTCCACCCATTAGACCTAGTCTTGCAATCCGGAGTGAGAGAGAATAGATCCGCTCCATCTTCTACATGACAACCCTTCTACCCTAAGGAATCTCAAGAGTGGCTTAGGATCGCCATCCCTTCCTCTCCCCACAACAGGCACCCTGTGAGGCACGTGGGGCTGGGAGACTTCTGAGAGAACCCTGACAGGCCCAAGGTCGCCCAGCGGGCTTCATCTGGAAGAGGAGTGGGAAATCCAACCTGGTTCTCCAAGATTACAGTCTCCCGGTTAGAGTGCCCCGCTCTTGGCTGCTCCACCATGCTGGCTCTCAAGATCAGTTGTGATTCTGGGAGTTCTCCAGGCCCTGCCTGGGGGTTGGCAAGCCTCAGTAAATGTGAGCCTGCACTTCTGGTAGGCGGGGGGGGGGGGTTGCCCTGAAGAAGGACCTGTTAAAGATTCATTAGAAACAACTGCAGTGCAGTGTACATTTACGCCTCCCCCCTCCCCTTGCTTGGGAAGAGCTTTAATTGGGCCAGTTTAGCTTGGATTTCAGTTCAGCTAAAGAACTCCGTGGGCTGTAGAAACTGGCCGAATGATTTATGAGCGTGGCCTGTTTTCGAAGAACCAGCCCAGGCGGTGCAAAAAGAAAAACTTCATCCCAGATAATGCGGCTCTTTTGCTCCATACAATTTTCTCTCCTCCTACGAAACCTTTAAACCATCCCCACGGGATGTGATCATAAAATACAAATTCGTGTCTCAGACTCGCTTTGCTGAACTCTGCAAACGTCCTTTGAGAAGAAGCGTTAAGTGGGTGAAGGACTGCGGATGGAAAGACTGTGGCCAGGTACAGAGAGAGGAGAGCCCGTTTGGTATAGTGGTTAGGAGTGCGGACACCAATCTGGGAGAACCGGGTTTGATTCCCCATTTCTCCCCCTGCATCTGCTGGTGTGACCTTGGGTCAGCCACAAGTTCTCTCAGAGCTCTCTCAGCCCCACCTACCTCCCAGGGTGTCTGTTGTGGGGAGGGGAAGGGAAAGGAGATTGTAAGCCACTCTGAGACCCTGTGAGGTAGGTGGGGCTGAGAGAGCTCTTTCGAGGACTGCGCTTTCAAGGACAGCTGTTCCAGAACTATGGCTTGCCCAAGGTCATCCAGCAGCTGCAAGTGGAGGAGTGGGGAATCAAACCCGGTTCTCCCAGATTAGAGTCCGCACACTTAACCACGACTCCAAACTGGCTCCTGATGGGCAACCAGTGGAGTGACAGTAGAATGACGAGGCTGAAGTTGGTTCCTATATAAATCAATGTTGCGACCTCATTTGGAATACTGGGTGCAGTTCTGGTCACTACACCTTAAAAAGGATATTATAGCTTTGGAAAAAGTGCAGAAAAGGGCAACTCGAATGATAAAAAGGTTGGAACACTTTCCCTATGGTTAAGGCGCTTAGGGCTCTTTAGCTTGGAGAAAAGACGACCGAGGGGTGACATGATCGAGGTTTATAAGATTATGCATGGGAAAGAGCAGGTAGAGAAAGAGGTACTTTTCTCCCTTTCTCACAATACAAGAACTCGTGGGCACTCCATGAAATTGCTGAGCGGTCAGGTTAGAACGGATAAAAGGAAGTACTTCTTCATGTGTGACACAGAGTGTTGGACTGGATGGGCCTTTGGCCTGATCCAACATTGGCGTCTCTTATGTTCTTATGTTCTTAACCGTCTTACCGTGCAAGCAGCCACTTTCTCCAGGGGGATAAACCAAGAAGGGATCACAGTTGTCCATAAAGGAGATACACCAAACAAGCAAGCACTGTGATGTGAATGACAAAGACATTAAGTAAATCTTTTCAAGGTAAACATCATATTGCAATATAAAAAAAAACTTTGCAATATTACAAGGAAAAGTCCATCATTCTCATTACAATATAGAAGAAGAAGAAGAGAAGAGATTGGATTTAGACCCTGCCCTTCACTACTTAGAGGAGTCTCAGAGCGTCTTACAAACTCCTTTCCCTTCCCCTCCCCACAACAGCCACCCTGTGATGTCGGTGTGGCTGAGAGAGCTCTGAGAGAAGGAAAAGAAGAGATTGGATTTATACCCGGCCCGTCACTACCCAAAGGTGTCTCAGAGCTGCTTACAAACTCCTTCCCCTTCCCCTCCCCACAGCAGACACCCTGTGAGGTGGGTGGGGCTGAGAGAGCTCTGACACAAACTGCTCTTTTTTCAAGGACAGCTCTGACAGAACTACAGCTTGCCCAAGGTCATCCAGCAGCTGCAAGTGGAGGAGTGGGGAATCAAACTCGGTTCTCCCAGATTAATGTAACTTTGCAGTATTAAAAGGAAAAGTCCATCATTCTCAATTTCATCCCAGTCTTCCTCAGGAGTAATCCTATTTTCTCCAGAACAGTAGGAATACTGGGAGATCTCCAGGGACCCCCTTGGGGTTGGGAACCTCACAGGCAGGCTAGAGGACATCATGGCGTTCCAGCAGTCCTTGAAAGCCGAGTTCATCGTAGCTGCATAATTAACGCCTCTTGTGTAATTAAACGATTAGCCAAGTGCTCCAGGAGATCAGACCGTGTCACCTCTGGAGAGGCACCGGGAGACGGAAAGAACTGTGATGCTTTTGTGAAAATGAGCCCATTATCTGCGTCTGTGCCGGGGCACTCCTGGGACCTCAGGGCCCGCTTGCAGAGAGCCGATCTTGCCGGAGAGGCGGTGGGCGGCAAGCGAGCCCCCTCCCCAGAGGCCCGGAGAGAACACAATTAGAATTAATGCTCCATAATCAGCTGTCGTTCTGTGGCAAATTGGCCCAGAAGTATTGTAATATGTATGTCCCAAGTCAACAAGAACAAAAACCCCCAGCAATTCAGAGGCAGGAAATAGGAGATGTATCCAGTTTGATTTGAGGTGGTCGTTCCGCACTGTTCTGCTATGGTCAGGCCTCGCCTGGAGTACCGTGTCCAGTTTGGGGCACCACGTTTTAGGAAGGATGTCGACAAGCTCGAACGTGTCCGGAAGAGGGCAACCAGGATGGTGAGAGGGTTGGAATCCAAGTCTTACGAGGAAAGGCTGAAAGAGTTGGGTCTGTTTAGCCTGGGAAAGAGAAGGCTTAGAGGGGACATGATTGCAGTCTTCAAGTATGTGAAGGGCTGTCATGTAGAATATGGAGCAGATCTATTCTCTCTTGCTCCGGATTGCAAGACTCGATCTAATGGGTGGAAATTACAAGGGAGTCGTTACTGGCTAAATATCAGGAAAAACTTCCTAACTGTCAGAGTGGTTGAGCAGTGGAACAGTCTGCCTTGGGAGGAGGTGGATGCTCCTTCGCTGGACGCTTTCAAGCGGAGGCTGGACGACCCTCTTTCGGGTATGTTGTAGGGCTCTCTTTCAGCTATGCTTCTGCAGAGTGCAGCGGGTTGGACTAGATGACCTGCAAGGTCCCTTCCAACTCGAACATTCTATGATTCTATGATTTGGGAGATGAAGCCAACCCGCTTGGAAGATTGGGGGGGGGGGAAGGACTCAAGAAATGGTTTTTCTCCAGCGCTTCTGTGTCATTGTCCCTTGACATTTATCTACTTACTTCATTTAAACCCCACCATTCTCCCCCCACGGGGACTCAAAGCAGTGAACATCGCTCTCCTCACAACAACCCTGTGAGGTAGGTTAGGCTGAGAGCGTATGGCCAGCCCACGGTCACTCAACGAGCTTCCAATGGTGGATTGGGGATTCGAACCCGAGTCTCCCAAATCCTAGTTCGAACCCCAAAATGGGATGTCCATTTTGGGGTTCTCTGTCTCTCTCTGTTCTGCATAATGCTCTCTCTCCCAAAAGGCCCTCTTTGGCGGTTCTGCAAATGTTGTTATTTTCTGTTGGGTATTACAAGTTAAATTACACTCAGTATATCTGGGGTTAAATGTTTGTTTGTGTTGCTCACAGGAAATCACATGTTTCATGTAACCAATGCTGTTTTAGAAGTACAAGCCCGGGAAAATTCTAGGAGTTTGATTGGAAGTAAAGTGTCAAGGTGTTTTAGCATTTTATGGCTCCTCTTCCCGTCTTTGTTTGGAGTTCTCAAAAAGAAAGAAGAGTAGCCATTACCTCTCTTTTCTAGTCTTGTCTTTTGTAGTGTAAGGATGTAGGAGATTTAGCTCCATTGTTATTTTCATCCCAGTTACCCTTCCCTATGCTAGAATGTAGTAAAAACTTTCTTTTTTAATCACACATTGAGTCTGAATTATTTTACTCTAGCACCGCTAAGCTATTCTATCTCTGCTAAATTACCAATTTTTCTTTTTTACACCCAACATTTTCGGAGTGGTTGGGGCTACAGGACAGGTACTTAAACAAACACACCGATTCAGGTCGGAAACAGATTCCGCTTCCCGCCAAGAGCGAAACGTCACAAGAGCTTTACGAAAGAACAGCACAATTTGCACAACTCTGGAGGAGTCTTCTGCCAAGTACCCGTCATTTCAAAGAGAGGCTCAGCCTCTTCTTAACTCTCTCCCGCTGAAACAAATAGGATTGAAAAGGACAGCGTAGTTGTAGATTTAAAGTGACGAGACACAATCCTGCCTCCGGTGCTGCAGTAAGTTGTTTTCAATGGAGATTTGGGAGTGGGGCACTCCTCTCTCCCATCTCTAGTTGTTACTTCAAAAGCAGGGAAGGAGGAGGTTGGGTGAGGACAGCGTGGGGGGAAGGATTAACCACCACCCCTTCCCAGTCCCACAATCCCAAACCATTTCAACCACCCCTCCAGCTTTTTAAAAAATATAATGTGATCCCTTGAGAGCCCCTTGGACTCCCTCCCCCTCCACACACCCCTGTTCCATGCCCAGATGACAGTGTGCAGGCATTTTTATTGGGATGAGGTGGAATCTAAAAGACTATCATTGTTTGGGAGGAAAGCGATGGCGGACCTCAACAGCATGATAAAAAGTAGAGACATCACCCTGCCAACAAAAGTCCGCATGGTCAAAGCAATGGTATTCCCAGGAGTCATGTATGGCTGTGAGAGTTGGACTATAAGGAAGGCCGAGTGCCGAAGAATAGATTCTTTTGAACTATGGTGCTGGAGAAGACTCTTGAGAGTCCCTTGGACTGCAAGAAGATCAAATCAGCCAATCCTAAAAGTAATCAACCCTGACTGTTCCCTGGAAGGCCAGATAATGAAACTGAAGCTCAAATACTTTGGCCACCAAATGAGAAGGGAGCACTCACTGGAGAAGACCCTGATGCTGGGAAAGATTGAAGGTCAAAGAAGACGGGGACGGCAAAGGATGAGATGGTTAGACAGTGTCATCGATGCAACGAACATGAAGTTGAGCAAACTCCAGAGGATGGCGGAAGACAGGAGGGCCTGGCGTGATCTGGTCCATGGGGTCGCGAAGAGTCGGACTCGACTGTGCGACTGAACAACAACAACATCATTGTATGAAGTTTTAATTCTGTGTTGTAACCCACCTAGACCCAGGGGCAAAGGCAGAACATATATCTATATTTCTAATAGCCAAGTTGCCCCCGGAGTGCGGATAGCTAAATCAGCGCTCCGGGGGCACTTGGGGGGGGAGGGGGAGGTTTGTGCACACGTGGGCCAGTCCCCACGTGTGCATAAAAATGCTAAAAGTAGAAAAAAATTTCGGGGGAATGTTTAAATCCCCCCAAAAGTGCAAGAGCGTTCCGTGCGCATGTGCACGGAACACTCTGTAGCTGACCTCGCCGCCGTGCCACCGCCGCCGCCTCCTCAGAGCCGGGCGGGGGGAGGACCGGCCTCGCCGCCGCCGAGCCCGGCAAAGGGGAGGGGAAAGGACCGGCCTCTCCTCCGCTGCCTCCGCCTCGGAGCCAGGCGGGCGGGGGGAGGACCGGCCTCGCCGCCGCTGCCGCCG
>NW_015165993.1:14544-19439 GCF_001447785.1 Gekko japonicus
ACACTTCCGGTGATGTCAGGGGGTGTGGCATATGCTAATGAGTTATGCTAATGAGTCCCCCTAGCTCTTTTTCTACGAAATGACCCCTGGACAGTACTATGGCTTGCCCAAGGTCATCCAGCAGGTGCAAGTGGAGGAGTGGTCTGATCCACCACTGGTCTGATCCAGCAGGGGTTCTTATGAGGTTCTTATGAAGGCTTCGGCCTCCCTGCCCTGTTGTTGGCCCTCCAGAGGAACTGGCTGGCCCATGTGTGAGACGGGATGCTGGACTGGATGGACCCTCACTGGTCTGATCCAGCAGGGCTCCTCTTTAAAAATGCACATTTCCTCCCCCTTTTTTCTGGGCTACTAAAGCAGACAGTCTGTTTCAAATAGCAAATCGAGGCTAAAGGATTAACCCCTTTCTTCCTTTCTTGAGGCAAATTCTGGCTGTCCGGGCCCGCAATCATTGCATTTCGAAGGTCGGCACAAAGTGTGCTTTTGGGCAACCCGAAATAACGCATTGTCAGACATTCTCGCTTTCTCTTAATCACCTCCCTTTCCAGCGCCGCTGTGTTCTATTGAAATGGCTCCTATCTGCAAGTAACGTTTATTGGGGGGGGGGTTGGTCATTGGCAGAAAGGGATCTACTTATTTTATTGCTGCGCAGAAAAATTGGTCCATCTTCGGCACTTTGTAATTATTGCTTTTACTGGTATTGTTATCGCCACTGACGGCAGGACAAGGATTTTATAAGATGATAAAGGATGTGCTAGGAGCTGCGGTGGCTCCAGTGGTTAAGACGCTGAACTGCAGGCTGTGGAAGGTCAGTAGTTCAGCAGTTCGAGACCCGAGTGCCGCATGATGGAGTGAGCTCCCGTCTCTAGTTCCAGCTCCTGCCAACCTAGCAGTTCGAAAGCAAGAAATTGCAAGTAGATAAATAGGGACCACTTCGGTGCGAAGGTAACAGCGTTCCGTGTGCCTTGGTGTTTAGTCATGCCGGCCACATGACCACGGAAACGTCTTCGGACAGCGCTGGCTCTTCGGCTTTGAAACGGAGATGAGCACCGCAACCCTAGAGTCGGATTCGACTGGCTTTCGAGCAAGGGAACCTTTACCTTTACCTAAAGGATGTGCTATTAGCGCCGGGGAAGGGGGGGAAGGAATATAGGCATGAAGCGGTTAGAGCGTGAAACTATTATCTGGGAGACCCAGGCAGGGCTCTTTTTGTAGAAAAAGTCCAGCAGGAACTCATTAGCATAATAGGCCACACCCCTGACAGCACAGCTCATTAGCCCATTAGGCCGCACCCCCATGTTACCAGAAGTGTGGTCATCCAGCCACGCCCACCTTTTGCTTCTTATTCTGTTTACCTTGTTTGTTGTCAAAACCCAGGGCCTTTTTTTGTTGCAGGAACTCCTTTGCATGTTAGGCCACACACCCCTAATGTAGCCAATCCTAATGAGTTCCTGCTGTTGGGCGTGGCCTATTATGCTAATGAGTTCCTGCTGGTCGTGGCCAACTCGGGAGCCAGCCGGAACTCCATTCCTGTGCGTTCCTGCCCAAAAATAGCCCTGCCCAGGTGCAAATCCCCACTCTGTGATATAGGGTTGTCAACTTCCAGGGGGCACCCGATGATCTCTATTAGAATTGAGCTCCAGATGACTGAGATCAGTTCCCCTGGAGAAAAATGGCCACTTTTGAAGGCATTGTACCCTGCTGAGGCCACTCCCCTCCCCAAACCCCGTCCTCTCCTGGCTCCACCCCCCCAAATCTCCAGGAATTTCCCAACCCAGAGCTGGCAACGCTAGCCTTGGAGGCTCGCTGGGTGGCCTTGGGCCAGTCACTCGCTCTCAGCCTAGCCTACCTCGCGGGGTCGTTGTGAGGATAAAATGGAGGCAAGGAGAGCAACGTAAGCTGCTTTGGGTCTCCATGGAGGGGGAAAGTGAGGTATTAAAAAATGAACGAAATAAAATAAATAATCACAGTACAGGAGACGGGGCACTTCGATGGGGAAATCACTCGGGAAGAAAGGGTTAAACACTACCCCTTTCCACTGCCATGTTTGGGGTCAGATTAGCAGTCCCGTGGGCTCAAGTGGTTAAGAAGGTCGGCAGTTCGAGACCCGAGTGCCGCATGACGGAGTGCGCTGCCGTCTCTGGCCCCAGCTCCTGCCAACCCAGCAGTTCAGAAGCAAAAAATTGGAAGTAGAGAAATAGGCAGGGCTATTTTTGTGCAGGAACGCACAGGAACGGAGTTCCGGCTGGCTCCCGAGTTGGCCACGCCCAGCAGGAACTCATTAGCATAATAGGCCACACCTAACAGCAGAAACTCATTAGGATTGGCTACATTAGGGGTTTGTGGTCTAACATGCAAAGACGTTCCTGCTACAAAAAAACCCCTGGGTTTTGACAACAAACAAAGTAAACAGAATAAGAAGCAAACGGTGAGTGTGGTAAAATGGGGGTGTGGCCTAATATGCAAATGAGCTGTTATGTCCAGGTGTGGCTTAATATGCTAATGGGTTTCTGCTGTTGGGTGTGGCCCATTATGCTAATAAGTTCCTGCTGGGCTTTTTCTACAAAAAAAGTCCTGGAAATAGGTACCACTTCGGTGGGAAGGGAACAGCGTTCCGTGCACCTCGGTGTTTAATCATGCCGGCCACGTGACCACGGAGAAGTCTCTGGACAGCGCTGGCTCTTCGGCTTGGAAATGGAGATGAGCGCCGCATCCCTAAAGTCGGATTCAACTGGCTTTCGAGCGAGGGAAACCTTCCCATTTACATAGCAGTCCCGCAGAAGTGCTTCTGCATTTTTTGTAGGGGTTCCTATCTCACAACTCAAATAGCTTATGTCTAGTTTGGTTCTGGGGCTCAACTCTTCCACTTTCTCACATAAGGCTTAAGTTACTTTTGGGTATCTCTTAGGAGCTGATCTTTCTTCCGGCAGAAAGGGGAGCATTTGTCATGCAAATGAGCATTCTGCCCCCAAGGTGGATTTTCTGTTTTGAGTTACCCACTGCTTTGAATTTCACGAAAGCTCCTACCCTGTCACAAAACTTGTTAGTCCTTCAGGCGCTACTGGACTCTTGATCTTTCCTATCCTTCAAGCGCTTCAGGGCCTTGTGAACAAGAAACTGCAAAAATGAAGGGAATGTGAGCTGTTTGTGACCCCTGGTGGTCAGGAACATTGTGGCATGCCATTCTTCATCTCACCTGGGAGACCCCGTAGTTTTTCTTCCCATTCCTCCAAGCGATCGCAAAGAAAGTGTTCTCCTCTCAACTCTGAAATTTAGTGGGGAATTAACTTTATCTACAACCCTCCTGTTTGAGACCTGAATGTGACTTTGCAACGAGTTATTAAAATGTGGAATTCACTGCTGGAGGATGTAGTGATGGCCACAGGCATAGATGGCTTCATAAGGGGATTAAAAACAGATTCATTGTAGAGAGATCCGCCAGTGGCTACTAAGCCATGGGGACTGAGGGAACCTCCACATTCAGAGGCACTGAGCCTTTAAATCCCAGAGCCAGGAGGCAACATCAGGGGAAGGCCTCGGCCTCTGTGTCCTGTTGTTGGCCCTCCAGAGGAACTGGTTGGCCACTGTGTGAGACAGGATGCTGGACTGGATGGACCCCTGGTCTGACCCAGCAAGGCTCTTCTGATGTTCTTATGAAGGCCTTGGCCTCTGTGTCCTGTTGTTGGCCCTCCAAAGGAACTGGTTGGCCACTGCGTGAGACAGGATGCTGGACTAGGTGGACCACAGGTCTGATCCAGCAGGGCTGTTCTGATGTCCTTTTGAAGGCCTCGGCCTCTTTGCCGCGTTGTTGGACCTCCAGAGGAACTGGTTGGCCACTGTGTGAGACAGGATTCTGGACTAGAGGGACCACTGGTCTGATCCAGCAGGGCTCTTCTGATGTTTGGGTCCTTTTCTGATGCCATGGTGGCCAGGTTGTCACAATTCAAGACAGGCAAGGTTTAAAGAACACGTACTGGGTGAAGCTGAAGATTGACTGGTGGCAGGGTAGCTGGAGAGGGACCACTGAGGTCTACAGCACCAGGGACAGCTGCATGAGAGCTTTCTGGACTGCTCCACTAAATGACCCTGAGGACACCAAGGCTCCCTCCCCAAGTTCACTGCAGAGCGGTGAAGACGGAGTTATTCCGCCAAGCTTTTAATAGTCTGGATTAAGCATGAAGCACTTTATGGTTGCCGCCATGAGCATGAGCATGAATATGTTGTCTATATGTAATTCTCGATTTTAATGCTGTGTATAGATTGTTTTAGAAATATTGTTTTACTGGTTTTTAATGCTGTAAGCCGCCCTGAGCCGCTTCAGCGGGAGGGCGGGATAAAAATCAAATAAATAAATAAATAAATAAATAAATACATAAAATGTGGTGTGTTTCTGTTGATGTAAATATCGCTGTAACCTCTATTACCTTGGCCTAGGAAGATGATAAATACTTTCTAACTCTCCTCCCAGAGCTTAGATTTAAACAATTTGCCTTATCCAGAAAAGCTTGACGTTGTCCATCCACCACCTGTTCAATCACCTTGTTCAGGAATGGAACATTTGAGCCTGGCCAATAGTTATTAAGATCTCCTTGGGTCCAGGGGAGGTTACTTTAGCAGTGGATGCATGAAAACCTTTAACAGCAGAAACAATCCCTCCCTCCCTCCCTCCCAAGGGAAGGGAGGGGGGAAATCAAGGCCCACACATGCAAGACTGACACATTTGGGAGCTGGGAATCCCCTAGTCCTTTATATTTACTGCTCAGTGTTTGTTTGCTCATTTATTTATTTTTCAGATTCCCCCCCCCCCAAACTGAGTTAGTGTGAGCTAGCTCACAGTTTTTTAGCCTCTGGCTCACACATTTTTGTCTTAGCTCAGGAAGGAGGGCTCCAGAGAAAAC
>NW_015165993.1:19734-25364 GCF_001447785.1 Gekko japonicus
TCAAAAGTGGACGAGAACAAAGAACTGCAGCAAAAGGGGTTTTGGTAGCTGCGGGGCAACAGTGTGCTGGAAGCGGTCTGAATGCAGATTCCTGTAAAACAAATGCAGACACAAGAGAAAGCCCCGACACAAAGTGGAAGTGAAAGCAAGAGGAAGTGCGGAACAGAAGAATGGGATGCGCTCAAAAACCGAGGCAAAATACGGGTGCAGGAAGGGCCAGTAATAATAATAATAATAATCTTTCAATTTATTGATCGCTCAATCCTTGCAGAGCTGCCGACTCTGAGCGATTTACAGTTACTCATGTGTTGACACGGGACTAACAATGATGGGGGTAAGAGAGGACAACATATATCATTTTTAATCACACACACTCCGCAGTAGACAGGGAGTTTGGTCAGCTGTAAGCATCAGACGTGTTCCAGCAGCATCCTTAGTCGGCGTCGCTTGATGTCGTCAACATTTTTCTCAGTCGCAGCGCACCACTGCCACCGTCTGGCCGGAATGGCCCATTGCAGGCTTTTCTTTGATGTTGCGTAGGTCTCTCTCGGCTTTTGATCTTACGCACTGACCTTCCGTTTGTCGGCAAACACTTCCCACCAGGGGGGTTAAGTGTGCCCACCCTCTCTAAGGAGTGGTACCCATTTTATCTACTCGCCGAAGCTTTCGAACCGCTGGGTGGACGGCGAGCTGGGGACACGACTGGTAGCTCACACCAGTGCGGGGCTCGAACTGACAGCAGTCCTGTTCAGCTCAGATGTTTAACCAGAGGATAAATCCCCTGTGCGACCGCTCGAGATCAATTCGGAGGCAGGAGGAGTGTGCCTGCCCACTGCAAATCCTATTTCTGTGCTCTTTTCCCGTTCTGACCCCTTTCCACCTCCTCGGGCTATAGTTACCGTCATTCTGGAGGCAGCCATGTTCCATGAGTCGGAAGGAACGGCCAGGTCTCGGTTGGGAGGCAGCCCTCATGCCAAAGCCCTGTCAACTGGAGACGAGAACCCCGACAACGTTGGCCAACAACTGGCTCCTGTCTATTGTGCCAACCTAAAACTGCAGCCCGGAGCCAGAGGTGGGTATAATCATCCGCAAATGGGTGCAATTATGCAAAATAGCGGCATTTATCGTGAGTGTGAGAGGAGCGAAAGGTTCCACGTTGCACCTGGAGGAGCGGCCTCTCAAACCATATGCCATTCACTGCCACTGAATCAAATTAAGGCAATGTTCTCTCTGTGTTCTGGGCAGGTGAGATGGTTGGCTGTACAACAACCGCACTTGAGCTTCAGTTTGCAGCCAGCTCACGGCTCTCTCTCTTTGCTGTGCGCTCTCTCGCTCTCTCTCGCTCTCTCTCTCGCTCTCTCTTCCCAAAATTTAAAAAGAAGCCTGCAGTTCCTCCCCGATCTTCACATCCCTGCCCCCTAGCCTCAGCTGGAGTGGTTACTAGATCCAGGGGGTCAGCCGTGTTGGTCTGAAGCAGTAGAACAAAGTTAGAGTCCAGTGGCACCTTTAAGACCAGCAAAGGTTTGTTGGTCTTAAAGGTGCCACTGGACTCTAAATTTGGAGTGGTTAGTAGCAGGGGCCATTTCCTGCGGGAACACACAGGAGCAGAGCTCCAGCAGTAAGGAGCCCAGGGGGCGGGCACATCCAACAAGCCCCGCCCCCTGCTCCCAGCAGCCCTCAGTGGGGCCACGAGGAGCAAGAAGCAGCCAGGTAAGTTGCAGAGGCCCCCCCCGGCCCGCCTTCAGGTACAAGCTCTCCCTCCTCTGTGAGGGCAGATCTGTGCGTTCCCCCCCCCTCCATAGCTAGCGATCCAAAACAGTCCAGTGACACCTTTAAGACCAAGTTTTATTCAGGTACAAGCTCTCCCTCCTCTGTGAGGGCAGATCTGTGCATTCCCCCCCCCCAAAGCTAGCAATCCAAAACAGTCCCGTGGCACCTTTAAGACCAAGTTTTATTCAGGTACAAGCTCTCCCTCCTCTGTGAGGGCAGATCTGTGCATTCCCCCCCCCCAAAGCTAGCAATCCAAAACAGTCCCGTGGCACCTTTAAGACCAAGTTTTATTCAGGTACAAGCTCTCCCTCCTCTGTGAGGGCAGATCTGTGGTTTAACACGGCAAGCAGCTGTTTATTGTATCTCGACATGAATGCATTACATGGGGGAACTGCCCTAACGATATACGCCTAAGCCACTCCCAGCCCCCCATGCGATTGGTGAGTTCAAATGGCCTCCAGGCTCCAGATAGGCTGGCTGCCCTCAGGGGCCAATCCGCAGGCAGGTTCCAGGATCCGGCCAGCCTTTGTTCTCGGGCTTCAAGCTCCAACTCGGTGGCCTGCCCAGACAAGCCCAGGCGTGCCTCCTTATGTCCAGACATAACACAAAGTAAAGCATTACAACAGTGAAAATGTATAAGATGATAATTAAGAGTATAAAGCATTATCACAAATGAATATAAATGTATGTAACCATCTGAGTTGCTAATCACATACTTAGGCTGCGATCATACGTACAATTAGACCCGACATAGGTGTGAATGCCGGGCAGATTTAAGGGCGTGATCAGACAACAACATCTGGGAGGCGCCCCGCAGCCGTCGGCAACCCGTTCTGCTTCACAGCAGAAGCGGAGTTAAAAGACACCGGGGAAAACCCGGTAGTAAACGGGTAGCGATGGGCCATGGATGAGGCCCTCCCTGGCCCCAGGCAGGCAGGGGTGGGGAGAGGCAGGGAGGAAGCAACTTACCCTCTCTCTACTCCTGCCTCCTCCTGGCTGAATGAGGGCCGGAAGCGGGGCGGCCGGAAGCAGGGGGCGGGGCTTCATCATGTGCCCCGCCCCCGTACCTCACCCGGGGGAACTGCGATCCCCCGCGATCCCCCCCCGAAATGACCTCTGGGTGTTTGTGAATTTCTGGCATTATGCAGGGGGTTGGACTAACTGACCCTGGAGGTCCCTTCCAACTCTATAATTCTATGATTCCAGAACTGATTTTTGGCACAAGTACTTTATTTAAAACAGTTATCCATTACAACTTTTGCATGTATATATTGATATGAATGTGCTTGGTAAACAATATAATTGGCTATACAATGTTACCAATTTCAATCCAAAGCCTTTTATTGGCATATAAATAAAGATACAGTAATCTAAATACAAAATCATGCAGAGTAAAATTAAAATTGCAGAGTAACATCACAGAGTAACATCATAATAAAATCTAGTTCATAATATCACTTATCAGGCCGTAGGACCATGGCACTGCAGAGAAACTTTGCTACCATTTCAGTTATTTCTGTATCGAGCAAGAAAAGGAGCTTAAAATCATCAGGGGTCTCTAAAAATTGGCCTAATATGGGATATAGAAGATCCCGACGGGACGCCAAATTGAGAGGGCACTGGAGGACGACACGGGCGATAGTTTCAACAATGTTACCAATGCTCCCTCTAAGCTATGGAGTCTTGTGGGCAAAAATTCCACTTTGTGAGCTCCTGGCATTCAAGTCGTGAGCGAGCAATTGGGCTACTGCATCAGTTAGTTTGCTCTGGAGCCCCATCCTTCCTGAGCTAAGACGAAAACGGGTGAGCTGGAGGCTAAGAAACTGTAAGCTAAATCACACCAGCTCAGCTTAGAGGGAACTCTGAACGTTACGCTGAGTAATTATACCACAGCTGTATTTTGGTTCCTCGTTACCCGCAACTCTATTTGTAAGTCAAGCAATCCTTTACAAAATGGCCCCGGGTTCTGTCCTTTTTGATATCGCTGCGGAGATGTTGCATTGTTGTTTACACGTCTTAAAAGTCTCGATTGTGATGCGGCCTCCGTCTTCTCGAGAAAGGTTGATTAGACATGCTGTCAAATAGATCCGTCAGTCAGTCGCGGGTGGCTTCTTATCCAAAGGACATCAGACCTGGTCAGATTTTTCCCCCCCCCCCGAATTTCTCACCGCCCAGGGAAGTTTTTTTTTAATTGTTTTTTTCCCCCCCCCCCGAATTTCTCACCGCCCAGGGAAGTTTTTTTTTAATTGTTTTTTTAATTGTTTTTCACTAATTTTACATATTATCTTTTAACCATACTTTTCATAATAATTTTTAACCCTCCCCCCTATGCTATTCCGGTGTTTTAGTCCTATATTCCCAGCCACGGGCACAAAGTCTGAATCTTGCTCTGAATGTCTTTTCTTCCTTCTGTCGGTATCCATTCCAGGTAGGTCTTCCACTTCGTCCTGATTCCCGTAGTCTTCTCTTCCCATGTGACCTTTCGTTCCAACTTTTCGATTATACCGCCCAGGGAAGTAAGGAATGGCAAGATCTGTGCAGACGTTTCCCTTCTCCGCTCTTCTTCTTTGGTACGGTTGCCAGCGGTGGATTGGGAAATACCTGGAGATTCTGGGGGCGGACCCTGGGGAGGGCGGGGTTTGAGGAGGGGAGGGGCCTCAGCAGCCACCCCAAGCCTCCTTTTGAAGAAGAAGAAGAGGAGGAGGAGGAGGAGGAAGAGGAGAAGATTAGATTCATATCCCACCCTTCACTACCCAAAGGAGTCTCAGAGCGGCTGACCAACTCTTTCCCCTTCCCCTCCCCACAACAGACAACCTGTGAGGTGGGCGGGGCTGAGAGAGCTCTGACAGAAACTGCTCTTTTTCAAGAACAGCTCTTATCAGAACTATGGCTTGCCCAAGGTCATCCAACAGCTGCAAGTGGAGCAGTGGGGAATCGAACCCGGTCGCTCCAGATTAGAGTCTGCGCTCCTCACCACTACACCAAACTGGCTGTCTTTGCCAATTCAAATACTCAATTTGCAGATCAACAGCGGGCCAGGAACCGCCCTCTCGGGCTCTCTGCACGGAACATAAAATTGCTTTGCCAAGGCTGCCTCGAGCTGCCCCCCTTTCTCGAGGAAGCGGAGCGTGTGAAACAACATGTTGGCTCATTAGGGCGGGTTATTCCGCTTCCTCCCTGTGCCAGGCAATGGCCTCATTTCGCCCAGGTGGGCATTAGCTGATGCCAAAGAGCACGGTCTTTTCTTTCTCGCTGTAAGAGGGAAGGCACTTGAGTGTTTCCAATCCGGTGCGTGGCTTGCAGCTCCCAGGCAAGGCCTGCCCTCCGGACAGGTGCAGAAGAGCCTGAGGGCGGCTCTAATACACTGAACAGAAGAACAGAAGAGAAGCCAGTGTTGGATCAGGCCAGTGGCCAAAACACACAGTGGCCAAAAACACCAGGGGCCATCAGGAGGTCCAGCAGTGGGGCCAGGACACTAGAAGCCCTCCCACTGTTGCCCCCCCCCAAGCACCAAGAAGACAGAGCATCCCTTGCCCCAGATATAAGAACATAAGAGAAGCCAATGCTGGATCACGCCAATGGCCCCTCCAGTCCAACACTCCTTGCCACACAGTGTCCAAAAACACCAGGGGCCATCAGGAGGTCCAGCAGTGGGGCCAGGACACTAGAAGCCCTCCCACTGTTGCCCCCCCCCCAGCACCAAGAAGACAGAGCATCACTCGCCCCAGATATAAGAACATAAGAGAAGCCAATGCTGGATCACGCCAATGGCCCCTCCAGTCCAACACTCCTTGCCACACAGTGTCCAAAAACACCAGGGGCCATCAGGAGGTCCAGCAGTGGGGCCAGGACACTAGAAG
>NW_015165993.1:25980-46292 GCF_001447785.1 Gekko japonicus
CCCTCCCTCTCTCTCTCTCACACACACACACACACACACACACACACACACACACACACTGGTGAAATGCTCTTCCACATCTAGAGGCCTTTGGAGCTTCTTGTGGCAGTGAGTCCCACAAGTCGCCTGAGGAAGAGCTCCCGGATGTGTGTCCTGAATCTGCCCAACGCAGCAATCCATTTTGATGCTCTCCTTTTCCCAAAGGAGCAGACCAAATAGCCCAGGCTGGCCTGACCTCATCAGATCTCAGAAGCTAAGCAGGGTCGGCCCTGGTTTGCACTTGGATGGGCAGGGTTGCTGAGCAGAGGCAGGCAATGGCGAACGAGCTGTGCTTGTCTCTTGTCTGGAATGCCCTGTTGACGGGGTCACCTTGAGCCGGTTATGATTCAATGGCTGGCTGCTGCTTCTTCTTCAGGGTGGTGAATAGAATTCCCTCTCCTTTCATCAAACCTGTGGAGGAGGGGGAGATTGGATTTATACCCCACCTTTCACTACCCAGAGGAGTCTCAGAGCGGCTTACAATCTCCTCTCGCTTCCCCTCCCCTCCACACAACAGGCACCCTGTGAGGTAGGTGGGGCTGAGAGAACTCTGACAGAAACGGCTCTTTTTTTCAAGAACAGCTCTGACAGAACTATGGCTTGCCCAAGGTCATCCAGCCAGGTGCAAGTGGAGGAGTGGGGGATCAAACCCGGTTCTCCCAGATTAGAGTCCGCGCACTTAACCGCTACACCAAACTACACCAAACTGTGGGTTTTTTTTGGTTTTTTCCCATTTTTAAAATGTTTATTAAGAGGAAGTATAACATATCAAGAAATATAATAACTGCAAAAGAGTATACAACTGTCCTGAAGATCCAAAATTACAAACCAACCAGTTAGTCATCAATACAGATTTTTACAACATAGGTCAGGCTGTGAGACGGTACCTGCCTCAGGATCATCCACTGATATTCACTGTGAATTGAGCCTGGGCCTCCCAGGCCCCCCATCAGACACTCTAACCACTGCACTACATCTTTGCTAACCCCGCTGGTGGACCTCCCGATGGCACCTGGGTTTTGGCCACTGTGTGACACAGAGTGTTGCACTGGAGGGGCCATTGGCCTGATCCAACATGGCTTCTCTTATGTTCTTATGTCTGGGGCAGTGATGCTCTGTCTTCTTGGTGTTTGGGGGGCAAGAGTGGGAGGGCTTCTGGCCTTCTGGCCCCGCTGGTGGACCTCCTGATGGCACCTGGGTTTTGGCCACTGTGTGACACAGAGTGTTGCACTGGAGGGGCCATTGGCCTGATCCAACATGGCTTCTCTTATGTTCTTATGTCTGGGGCAGTGATGCTCTGTCTTCTTGGTGTTTGGGGGGCAAGAGTGGGAGGGCTTCTGGCCTTCTGGCCCCGCTGGTGGACCTCCTGATGGCACCTGGGTTTTGGCCACTGTGTGACACAGAGTGTTGCACTGGAGGGGCCATTGGCCTGATCCAACATGGCTTCTCTTATGTTCTTATGTCTGGGGCAGTGATGCTCTGTCTTCTTGGTGTTTGGGGGGCAAGAGTGGGAGGGCTTCTGGCCTTCTGGCCCCGCTGGTGGACCTCCTGATGGCACCTGGGTTTTGGCCACTGTGTGACACAGAGTGTTGCACTGGAGGGGCCATTGGCCTGATCCAACATGGCTTCTCTTATGTTCTTATGTCTGGGGCAGTGATGCTCTGTCTTCTTGGTGTTTGGGGGGCAAGAGTGGGAGGGCTTCTGGCCTTCTGGCCCCGCTGGTGGACCTCCTGATGGCACCTGGGTTTTGGCCACTGTGTGACACAGAGTGTTGCACTGGAGGGGCCATTGGCCTGATCCAACATGGCTTCTCTTATGTTCTTATGTCTGGGGCAGTGATGCTCTGTCTTCTTGGTGTTTGGGGGGCAAGAGTGGGAGGGCTTCTGGCCTTCTGGCCCCGCTGGTGGACCTCCTGATGGCACCTGGGTTTTGGCCACTGTGTGACACAGAGTGTTGCACTGGAGGGGCCATTGGCCTGATCCAACATGGCTTCTCTTACGTTATGTCATCAAGAGGGAAATGCCCTTTTCTGGTGCTCTCAGTCTCCTGAAACACAGCACGGGGCCCCCCAAAAAAATTGATATAGGTATCTCTTCCCTCATCTTCCATTTCCAGAACAAAGAACCCCCTCGAGGGCCTCCGACTGGAAACGCTTCTTTCCCACTTTCCATTTTTATTACCCGCATTTTGCTTCCCCCAGACGGGCAGAAGAAATAAAGGCAGAATAATTTGCAATGCAGAGGAAATAAAAGCAGAGTCGCAGATAGCAATTGCGTTGCTGCCGAGGAACATCTGGTCGCCAGCTCTCGGTTGGGAAATACCTGAAGCTTTGGAGGTGAAGGCTGGGAAGGGGTACGGTGCCACGGAGTTCATCCTCCAAAGTAGCCCCTTTGCTCCAGGGGGAACTGATCCCTGTAGTCCGAAGACCAACTGTAATACCAGAGGTTCTCCAGACCCCACCTGGAGGTTGGCAAAGCAAAGGAGGAAATACTACGCCAACCAGGGAGGGTGACCAACCTCCATCTGGGGTCAGGAAATCACCTGCTCTTACAATTGATCTCCAGGGAATCCAGAGCAGTTCCCCTGGAGAAAATGACTGCTTTGAAGGTTGTGTCTCTGGCATTATACCCTGCTAAGTTTGGTGTCGTGGTTAAGAGCGGCGGACTCTGATCTGGAGAACCAGGTTGGATTCCCCCACTCCTACACTTGCAGCTGCTGGATGACCTTGGGTCAGTCACAGTTCTCTCAGAGCTGTTCTCTCAAGGGCAGTCCTCGAAAGAGCTCTCTCAGCCCCGCCTCTACCTCACAGAGGGTGCCTGTGGTGGGGAGGGGAAGGGAAAGGAGAGTGTAAGCCGCTCTGAGACTCAGAGTGAAGGGCGGGGTGTAAATCCAACTCCTCTTCTTTTACAGGGCAGCCATTCTGCCGACCCACATCCAGTCCCCAGAGAAGGACCCCCTGAACCCCAAGGTAAAGGTAAAGGTCCCCTTGCTCGAAAGCCAGTCGAATCCGACTCTAGGGTTGTGGTGCCCATCTCCATTTCCAAGCCGAAGAGCCAGCGCTGTCCGAAGACGTTTCCGTGGTCATGTGGCCGGCATGACTAAACACCAAGGCGCACGGAATGCTGTTACCTTCCCAGCGAAGCGGTACCTATTTATCTACTTGCAATTTCTTGCTTTCGAACTGCTAGGTTGGCAGGAGCTGGAACTAGAGGCGGAAGCTCACTCTGTCATGCGGCACACTCGGGTCTCGAACTGCTGAACTACCGGCCTTCCACAGCCTGCAGTTCAGCGTCTTAACCACTTGAGCCACCGCAGCTCCAGTGAACCCCAAGAGGGGCGGCTAATTCACCTCTTGCTCTCTGTTCATTGCTCAGGTCAGAACAGCCCTCTGCTGGTGGTGGAAAGCCCTATTAAGTCACAGCCGACGTATGGTGACACCATCATGGTTTTTTTAAGGCAAGAGCCGTTCAGAGGTGCTTTTGCCCTGGCCTGCCTCTGCGTAGCAACCCTGGACTTCTTTGTTGGTCTCCCAGCCAAGATTGGACAAGGTCAGGCTAGCCTGGGCTATTCCGTCAAAGCGAGAGATGATACAGGGGTGTTTTTGCCCTTGCCTGCCTCTGCGTAGCAAGCAGTGTTCCCTCTAAGCTGAGTTAGTGTGAGCTAGCTCAGCATTTTTTAGCCTCCGGCTCACAGATTTTTGACTCAGCTCAGGAAAGATGATGGCGCAACAAGATCAGGGTGAAAAGGAGAACCCCATGCGGGAGCTGCGTATCCGCAAACTATGCCTGAACATCTGCATTGGGGAGAGTGGAGACAGGCTCACCTGAGCAGCCAAAGTGCTGGAGCAGCTCACGGGCCAGACTCCTGTCTTCTCAAAAGCTCGATACACTGTTAGATCTTTTGGGATCAGGAGAAATGAGAAGATTGCTGTTCACTGCACTGTACGTGGAACCAAAGCTGAGGAGATCCTGGAGAAGGGGTTGAAGGTGCGAGAATATGAATTGAGGAAGAACAACTTCTCAGACACTGGCAACTTTGGTTTTGGAATCCAGGAGCACATTGATCTGGCCATTAAATACGATCCCAGCATTGGAATCTATGGCTTGGACTTTTACGTGGTTCTGGGCCGGCCAGGCTTCAGCATTGCTGACAAGAAGCGCCGAACCGGCAGTATTGGGGCCAAGCACAGGATCGGCAAGGAGGAAGCCATGCGCTTGTTCCAGCAGAAGTATGGTGGCATCATCCTTCCTGGCAAATAAAAGCTCCCTGCCCTCAAAAGAATTAATAAAGCTTTCCATTGTTTTTTTTTAAAAAAGGAAAGATGGCTCCAGAGCAAACTAATGTAGGCAGTAGCCAAGTCACCTGCTCACAACTTTAATGCCAGGAGCTCGCAAGATAGAATTTTTGCTCACAGGACTCCACAGCTTAGAGGGAACATTGGTAGCAACCCTGGACTTCCTTGGCCGTCTCCCGTCCAAGAACTAACCAGGACTGACCCTGCTCAGCTTCCGAGATCTAAGGAGATCCGACTCGCCTGGGCCAGCCAGATCAGGACAAGCTTCTGCTCCACCACTAAATATATTGAAGGAATAAGAAGCTTCTCAGAAAGCATAAATGGCGCTTTGATTCCCTCTAGTGGAGATATTCTGACTTGCTAAATATGCAACGGTGGTCTGAGGGTAGTGAGATCCCGGTGGGTCGGCTGTGTTGGTCTGAAGCAGCAGAACGAAACTGGAGAAGCGGCACCTTTAAGACCAACAAAGTTTTATTCTGGGCAGAAGCTTTTGTGTGCAGGCACACTTCTCCAGATAGTGAAATGGAAGTTACCCGGGGTTATTTCATAGAAAAAAGGTGCAGTAGCTCATTAGCATAACTCATTAGCATAACTTATTTGCATATGCCACACACCCTGACCTCACCGGAAGTGTGTGTGAAGGCAACACCCACTGCTCAGGCTCCACTGGACTGTTTTGGATTGGTAGCTATTGGGGGGGGGGGGAAGGGGCAACATTGTCGAGGGAGAGCTTGTACCTGAAGGCGGGCCGGTGGGGGGGGGGGCTCTGCAACTTACCTGGCTGCTTCTTGCTCCTTGTGGCCTGACTGAGGGCTGCTGGGAGCAGGGGGGTGGGGCTTGTTGCATGTGCCCGCCCCCTGGGCTCCTTACTGTCGGAGCTGCACTCCTATGCACTCCCTCAGGAAATGACCCCTGGAAGTTACCAGTCCACAGATATAGGTAGAGGGTGAGCAGTAAATTAGCATGCTGTGTAACAAAGATGTTTAACAGATTCAAGGACCAAACAGGAATCACAAACTTAGTTTGTACGGTCACCATACTTGAGATGAGACAGATGGAGTGTAGTGGCAAGGTCTCAGTTAATTACCCTCAGCATACCACAATTAAACCTTTTAAACCGGGCCGATCTTATAGGGTTTAGTCCTGTATTATATTTGTAACTTTGTTAATTGATTTTGTTAATTTTGCTAACTTTGCAGCTTTAGTATGTGGAAGATTATGTTATATATTTTTTATGACCCATGGTCAATACAAATAAACTGAAACTGCTGTAATTAAGGATATACTAACAATAAAGGGGGTTGCGGTATGATAGAAACCAACACGACCGAACTACTGCAAAATGTGCAAAATGTACATACTCCAATTTGTATTTATAATGTCAATAATAACAATACAATGTTTTCACAGAAAGAACGTCTCAAGAATGATGAAGATGTCTCACAGATGAGCAGGTGGACGAACTCCCCTGGAGTTAACATTCATTTTGGGCGTCTTTTTCACACATAAACAACTCAGTCGAGTATCCTCACGGTTACAAATCCTCCAAACTGGACATTTCTTTGTTCCTGTACATCTTGAAGTTATTCACAAAGTGCTCCTTTTCAGCCCATTTTTATGAAAAGGAGCACTTTGTGAATAAGATCTGATGAGATCAGCCGGGCTATTCAGTCAAGGCAAGAGACGAACAGAGGTGGCTTGCCATTTCCTGCCTCTGTGTAGCAACCCTGGACTTCCTTGGTGGTCTCCCGTCCGACTAATCCTGCTTAGCTCCTGAGATCTGCTAGCTTGGGCCACCCTTGTCAGGACATGATGTTTATAATGACCGTTATCAGGGGTCATTTCCTGCGGGAGCGCACAGGAGCGGAGCTCCGGCAGTAAGGAGCCCAGGGGGCGGGCACATGTAACAAGCCCTGCCCCCTGCTCCCAGCAGCCCTCAGTCGGGCCACGAGGAGCAAGAAGCAGCCAGGTAAGTTGCAGAGCCGCCCCCTTCTCCCCCGCCCCGGCCTGCCTTCAGGTACAAGCTCTCCCTCCTCCGTGAGGGCAGATCTGTGCGTTCCCTCTCCCCGATAGCTAGCAATCCAAAAGAGTCCAGTGGAGCCTAAGTGGTGGGTGTTGCCTTCTGACACACATCCGGTGATGTCAAGGGGTGTGGCATATGCAAATGAGTTATGCAAATAAGTTATGCAAATGAGCTCCTGCACCTCTTTTTCTACGAAATGACCCCTGACGGTTATATGTTTTGTTCGACAGTTGTTGTTTTAAAAAGGTTTCTGCAGTTTCATCACCTATATCAGCATTGTTATTAAATCACATCTGTCCACAGGTTCCTACTTTTCAAAGGAAGATGAAGAGTTATTGAGGGCTGGGGGGCAAAAGGTATAAAATGGTTTCCCAACAGCATGAAAAACAGCTGCACTCACTTGATTTGTTGCTCATCTCATTTGATCTGTCAATTTTTCCAGCAGGGCTCGTATCACATACCAATCACAATTTTAGTTGTAGATTTCCAGTGCTGAGAAGTGATGGGTATTCCTTGTCACACCGGCAACGTATGGGCTGAGAGAGTCATTAGCTGCGAAGCAGCACATAGGAGAACTCAACTTTTCTCTGGAGGGAGATGATTCGGCCAGAAATTCCAAGGAGGCCGAATTGCTGCTTAGGCAATTCTGTGTTTTGTCGGCAGAACGAGCTGGGGTTAAAAACAAGGACAGCTTGGAAGCCATCCCCCGTGATAAGTTGTGTGTGGGTTCTACTGGAGAATCAAAAGAACCTAAGAAGAGCCATGCTAGATCTGACCAGTGGTCCATCTAGTCCAACATCCTGCCTCACCCAGTGGCCAACCAGTTCCTCTAGAGGGCCAACAACAGGGCAGAGAGGCCGAGGCCTTCATAAGAACATCAGAAGGGCCCTGCTGGATCAGACCTATGGACCATCTAGTCCAGCATCCTGTCTCACACAATCGCTGAACAGTACCTCTGGAGACCAACAACGGGACAGAGAGGCCGAAGCCTCTCCATCTAGTCCAGCATCCTGTCTCACACAATCGCTGAACAGTACCTCTGGAGACCAACAACGGGACAGAGAGGCCGAAGCCTCTCCATCTAGTCCAGCATCCTGTCTCACACAATCGCTGAACAGTACCTCTGGAGACCAACAACGGGACAGAGAGGCCGAAGCCTCTCCATCTAGTCCAGCATCCTGTCTCACACAATCGCTGAACAGTACCTCTGGAGACCAACAACGGGACAGAGAGGCCGAAGCCTTCAGAAGAACATCAGAAGAGCCCTGCTGGATTCAGACCAGTGGTCCATCTAGTCCAGCATCCTGTCTCACACAGGGACCAACCAGTTCCTCTGGAGGGCCAACAGCAGGGCAGAGAGGCCGAGGCCTTCATAAGAACATCAGAAGAGCCCTGCTGGGTCAGACCTTGGGACCATCTAACCCGCATTCTGTCGCACACAGTGGCCAACCCATTTCTCTGGAGGGCCAACAACAGGGCAGAGAGGCCGAGGCCTTCATAAGAACATCAGAAGAGCCCTGCTGGGTCAGACCTTGGGACCATCTAACCCGCATTCTGTCGCACACAGTGGCCAACCCATTTCTCTGGAGGGCCAACAACAGGGCAGAGAGGCCGAGGCCTTCATAAGAACATCAGAAGAGCCCTGCTGGGTCAGACCTTGGGACCATCTAACCCGCATTCTGTCGCACACAGTGGCCAACCCATTTCTCTGGAGGGCCAACAACAGGGCAGAGAGGCCGAGGCCTTCATAAGAACATCAGAAGAGCCCTGCTGGATCAGACCAGTGGTCCATCTAGTCCAGCATCCTGTCTCACACAGTGGCCAGCCTCGTGGTGGGAAGGGCACTGTTGTAATCTATGAATGTGTAGGGAGAAACCTGTGCTGCCAACTCCAAGTTGGGAAATTCCTTGAGATTCGGGGTTGGACTCTGGGGAGGTGTCATCTGAGGATAGGAGAAAGCTCAGCAAGGATGCAGTTCCATCGAGTCCATCTCGAAGCTTCCATTTCCTCCGGGGGAACTGATCTCCATCGCCTGGAAGTCGGTTTCAGCTGGAATTGCCAGGTTGCCAGCTCTCCCTGGCTCTGCCCACTCTCACCGCTGGTGGAAACGGGACAGGGGAATGACGCCACAGGCATGGCCGCATCACTTTGGGCCGTCACATCCGCAACACTCTAGGAATTTCTGCATTCTCTATGGTTTACATCCGGAGTGGCCAAACTTGCTTAACGTGAGAGCCACAGAGAATAAATGTCAGATGTTTGAGAGCCGCATGACACGGACAAAAAAGAACGTAAGAGAAGCCAGTGTTGGATCAGGCCAATGGCCCATGTAGTCCAAGACTCTATGTCACACAGTGGCCAAAGATACCAGGGGCCATCAGGAGATCCAGCAGTGGGGCCAGGACACTAGAAGCCCTCCCACTGTTGCCCCCCCCCAAGCACCAAGAATACAGAGCATCCCTTGCCCCAGACCAAATGTTCGTATCTATAAGAACATAAGAGAAGCCATGTTGGATCAGGCCAATGCCCCATCCAGTCCAACACTCTGTCACACAGTGGCCAAAAAGACCAGGGGCCATCAGGGGGTCCAGCAGTGGGGCCAGGACACTAGACGCCCTCCCACTGTTGCCCCCCCCCCAAGCACCAAGAATCCAGAGCATCCCTTGCCCCAGACCAAATGTTCGTATCTATAAGAACATAAGAGAAGCCATGTTGGATCAGGCCAATGCCCCATCCAGTCCAACACTCTGTCACACAGTGGCCAAAAAGACCAGGGGCCATCAGGGGGTCCAGCAGTGGGGCCAGGACACTAGAAGCCCTCCCACAGTTGACGCCCCCCCCCCAATCACCAAGAAGACAGAGCATCCCTTGTCCCAGACTGAGAGTTCCTATAAGAACATCAGAGAAGCCAATGTTGGACCAGGCCAATGGAAAGTGCACTAGTATTTGGAAAATGCGTGGCACAGGTGGGCGTCTAATCGCGGGAGTGCTAGTATCCCATGGCATCCGGTGCCCGTCCACATCCCGTTGCAAACCGGCTGTTTTTCGTAAGTGCATGCGCACAAACACAAGACTGAAAGCAGTGATGCTTTGTGGAACTGCGCATGCACACAAACGCAAACCGCTTGTGTGATCGCGCCACACCGCTTCTTTTCCATGCTGCAGCATCGCCGTGTGATCACCAGCTAACAGCCAAAGCACGGAGACTTGGGGACCGTGTGATCGGGCTACCATGCTTTATTTCACTCCGGGGCGAACAGCCACACCTCCCCCCACCCCCCCCCCCCCCGCGTTATCTGAGCCATGTGACCGGGGGCCCAGTTACATAACCACTCGCTGATAGGAATCCAAAAAGAATTCTAGCAGTCTCCAAATGTTTTTACTCCTTTTGTCTACTGGGTGTGTGATGTATCCAGTCCAGACAAGTCCAGAGACAAACGTCGAGCTTCGCTCCAAGAGACAATGGACTATGCGGATCCTAGCCCACTCCAATCAGGGGGCTAGGTTCCCGGCCGAGAGCCTATGGGACTCTCGGCCACTGTAAGTAACCTATAGGGAAGTAGGGGTGTGTTTTGGGTGGCGGTTTCTTGGGGGATATAAGCCGGCCTGCGAACCAGCCAAAGTTGTCTTGTTCCGGATAGAATAAAGTACGCTTTGCTGAAATCACTCTTCGTCTGCGTACTTTTCAGGCTGATAAGTGACTGTTAACAACTATTCACTGCTCAAGATCGGATATATCATAGAGCTTATTTTGGATCAAAGGATAGGCAAGCAGCTGTGGGAGCTAATCTAGGGTAAAAAGTGGGGTGTTTTGTTTAGTAAACGTTTTGTAGACTAGAATTATTTTTAATAAAATAGATTTAAAGAAAATAAAAACGTCTTAAAATGACTCCCCCCCAATCAGCTTTTAAAAATCAGCTTATCTACAAATTCACCACTAGATGGCACCCTCTAGACTCGAGTCCAATGGCACCTTAGAAGACTGACAAAATGCAGTCAGAGTAGTTTTTCAGAGTTAAAGCTCTCTTCGTCAGATACAAGTACAAATGGAGATCCTTGTGCCCTTATATCCCAGTCAGAAGGTGGGAAGAGTGTTGCAAAGAAGGAACTCAAGATGCAGAGATACAATGCACATTTGAGGGGGGCATAAAATTAGGGGCTGCGCTGGCTCAGAGGTTAAGACGCTGAGCTGCAGACCGGAAGATCAGCAATTCGACACCCTAGCATGACGGAGTGAGCTCCCGTCTCTGGCCCCAGCTCCTGCCAACCTAGCAGTTCGGAGGCAAGAAACTGCAAGTAGATAAATAGGTACCACTTTGGTGGGAAGGGAACAGCGTTCCATGCGCTTCGGCATTTAGTCATGCCAGCCACATGACCACCAAAACGTCTTCGGACAGCGCTGGCTCTTCAGCATGGAAGATTCCTATGTCCCTAGAACAAAGTTTGAGTCCAGTGGCGGCTTTAACCCTTCCAAGGCACTAGGGATATTTTGACCCCCAGAAGTCATGGAAAATTTTGGTTTACCCATCTAAAGCTTTTATCAGACTCCTGGACAAAGTTATTCTCAACAACACTCTCTAGCAGTGATTCGTTTATTGAAGAATAATCATGGTCCAGGCTAGACCAGTACTGTGTCAGAACTAAGGTTCTGGCGGGAGAATCCAAAGATATAGACAGTTCAAATGAAACCCCCTTTCAGTTACATCCAATCACACTTCACAAGCTTCCTGCCTAGCTTTCGCGCTTTCTACACCCCCTCCTGTAAATATACAGTTTCTTTATAGCAAAGCAGGCACAGTTTGGCTCCAAGATCGCCCCTGTACAAGGGAGGTATCTTAGGAAGGGTTACATTGCCTACAACAGAGCAGTTCACACACTCAGCCACTCACACATACCCCTCAGGAATTTCCCTCCCTCTACAAGCCCCAAATCATGGCAAAGACTGAGTGTGACAGCTTTCTACAGACATCAAACTCCTGTTATGCTTTCTCCCCAATGAACTCGAGTACCCTGAAGTCCCTCTATTCCCTCTCCACTGCCTATCTTTTTTTTCTTTTTTTTTTTTTGGTAAACAAATTTTTTATTTTCTCAGGAATACAACATATAAAACTTTTCATTCTATCAATTGTCTACCCCATTCCCAGTTCCTCCCCTCCCTCCAATGGCTTCCCACAATGCTTCCACCCCTGCTCCAAATTACTTCATATCATCAACAATATCAGTTTCTCATCATTACAATCTAAAGATAACATCATTTGACTTAATATTGATCTAAACATATTAAGTTTTGTTTCACATCCCAGTTCTTTTCCAGATAAATTTTAAAGTCATTCCATTCTCCAAAAAACTCATCGTCTTCTTTGTTATTCAGTTTTTTTGTAATCTTATCCATTTGTGCCATGAACAGAACTTTTTGTATCCATTCTTCAACCTCTGGTACCTTTTCTGTCTTCCAAAACTGAGCATAAATCATTCTCGCTGTCACTATCAGGTACCAGAGTAAAGTCTTTTTAGTCGTATTGACTTCTTCCATTTTAAGTCCCAAAAGCAGAATTTCCGGTGCTTTTTTAAAAGAACATTTCAATATTTTTTGCATTTCATTGTGGACTTTTGTCCAAAAGTCTACAGCTTTCTCACAAGTCCACCACATATGATAAAATGAGCCCTCATGCCTCTTACATTTCCAGCATTTGTTTGACATATTTTGATTCATATTTGCAATTTTCTTAGGTGTCATGTACCACCTATACATCATCTTATAACAATTTTCTTTAACATTAGTACATGTCGAGATCTTAATAGAATTTTTCCACAAATATTCCCAGGTTTCCATAGCCACTTCCTTATTCATATTAATAGCCCATTTTAACATTTGTTCTTTAACAGTTTCATCTTCAGTATACCATTTTAACAACACCTTATACATTTTAGAAATATTTTTTCCTCCTCCACTCTCCCAAACCTTTTCAATTTCATTTTTTTCCTCTCTAAAACCATAGTTTTTTTTGTCAGATCTAAAAAGATCATAAATCTGCATATATTTCAACCACTCATATTCATATTCAATTTCATTCTGCTTTTTCATTACCCACTCTGTTCCCTCTTTTTTAATTAAATCTCTATATGGCAACCAGTCTCTACCTCGCTGTCTTGAGTAAGATATCAACACTTCTACTGGTACAATCCACAATGGTCTTAAGTCACTCTGGTACTTCTTATATCTTGTCCATACCATATACAAAGCTTTTCTCACCAAGTGAAGTTTAAAAAAACTGTCCATTTTTATCTTGTCATACCATAAATATGCATGCCAGCCAAATCTACAATCATGCCCTTCCAACCCCAACAATCTGTCATTTTCAAGCTTCACCCATTGATCCATCCATGTTAGACAAACCGCTTCATAATATAGTCTAAGATTTGGCATTTGTAGACCTCCTCTTTCTTTGGCATCACAAAGTATTTTCATTTTGATCCTTGGTTTCTTGCCTGCCCAAACAAATTTTGACAACTCTTGTTGCCACTTGGCCAACAAATCCGTTTTATGCAGAATTGGTATTGTTTGGAACAGGAACATCAAACGTGGTAGGACATTCATTTTTATAACTGATATTCTTCCCATCAGTGATAAGTTCATTTTATCCCATTTCTTAAAATCTTGAGTCAGCTTAGTCCATAATTTCTCATAATTATTCTTATATAGGTCTATATTTTTTGCCGTTAATTCAATTCCAAGGTATTTTGTTTTTTTAACTACTTCACATTGTACCAGTTCTTGTAGTTCCACTTGTTTTTGTTTGATCATGTTTTTACATATAAGTTTTGTTTTATTCTTATTTACGTAAAAGCCGGCCAATTCTCCAAACTCCTTTATTTTTTGAAAAAGCAATGTCAATTTTTCTGTTGGGTTTTCCACCATAAACATTACATCGTCTGCAAATGCTCGATATTTGTATTGGTGTCCTTTATGTGTCAAGCCCTTTATTTCTTGATCGTACTGTATTTTTTGTAAAAGTATTTCCAATACCCAGATAAATAATAACGGTGATAACGGACAACCTTGCCTTGTTCCTTTCTGTACTTTGAAGTTATCTGTCAGTTCTTTATTCACATTTATTTTAGCTCTTTGTTCAGAATAGATAGCTTCAATACAATTTCTAAAATGTTGTCCCGCTTCAATCTTTTCCATCATCTGGTGCATAAAATTCCAATTAAGATTGTCAAAAGCTTTTTCTGCATCAACAAACAGAAAAGCTACTTCTTTTTCTGGGTGCTTTTCATAATATTCAATTGCGTCCATTACTATTCTTACATTGTCTCTAATCTGCCTTTTGGGTAAAAAGCCCGCTTGATCTTCAGAAATTACCGTTTGTAAATAGTTTTTCACCCTTTCTGCAATAATTTTTGCAAAGATTTTATAATCGTTGTTCAAAAGAGATATTGGCCTGTAGTTCTTTACATTTGTTGAATCTTGTCCTTCCTTTGGAATCAAAGAAATAATTGCTTCTTTCCATGAGTCCGGCACCTTTTTGTTTTCTCTTATTTCGTTGGTTAAAGCTTCCAGGACCGGGGAAATTTCTTCTTTCATCTTTTTGTAGAATTTCGCTGTAAATCCGTCCGGCCCAGGCGCCTTCCCCAACTTTGTCTCTTCTATTGCCTTCATCACTTCTTCTTTTTGAATTGGACCATTTAATAAATCTTTGTATTCCTTACTTATTTTTGGTAGTGGAATCTCCTTTAAATATGTTTTAATCTTCTCAAGATCAACTCTAGTTGTTTGGAATAGTTTAGCATAATACTTGAAGAAACATCTCTTTATTCCATTAGGATCAACGAACTCTTTTCCATCTTCTATTATTTTGGTTATCATTCTTCTCTCTCTTCTAGCCTTAAGTTGCCAAGCTAAGTATTTTCCCGGTTTGTTCGCCCCTTCAAAAGATTTCTGTTGTAACTTCTTTAAATTCCAATACATTTCCTGATTCCAAGTCTCATTCAGTTGTTCCTTCAGCAACTTTAATTCTTTAATAATTTGCTTTTTTCCAGGCTTCTTTTTTAATTCCTTTTCTTTCTGAGCAATTTTTTCTAACACTTCTGTTTGTTTTTGAAGTTTTTCCTTTTTTTGCTTCACGTTTTGCGAGATGAGAATTCCTCTCATCACCGCTTTATAAGCATCCCATACAATCTGTATCGGTGTTTCTTTATTTAAATTTTGTTGAAAGAATTGTTTCGTTTCTTCCTTTAACATCTCAATTACCGTTTTCTTATCCAACAAGTCTTCATTAATCCTCCACAGAAAGGGTTTTTTCCTTTCTGTGGAACTCCATACCACCGGATTGTGATCTGAATTACATCTTGGCAAAATTTCAGTCTTATGTGTTTTCATTGATAATTCTTCAGACATCCAAATCATATCAATTCTGGAAAAAGAGCAATGTCTATTGGAATAAAAAGTAAAGTCTTTCTGCATCGGGTTCCATTTCCTCCAAACATCTTCTAATTTTTCTTGCTTAACTAATTCAAAAAAATTCTTTGGCAATTTTCCGCTGAATTCGTTGTCCTTTTGTGGTTTTCTGTCTAGACGATCTATTGTCCCATTAAAGTCTCCGGCCATAATAACTTGCTCATAAGTCAATTGTTGTAATTGGTCAGTTATATCCTTAAAAAATTTTTCCTTTGCTCCATTGGGTGCGTACACGTTGATCAACAATGTTTTTTTCTGCTGAATCATTAATTCCACACCCACGTATCTGCCATCTATGTCCTTAAAAATTTCTGTAGGTTGTAACTCCTTCTTCACATATGTCACAACTCCTTTTTTCTTGTTTGAGGCCGCAGAACAAAATTCAATTCCAAATAAAGCATTCTTTAAATATTTTATATCCTGTTTTCTAATATGTGTTTCTTGCAAGCATATCACGTTGCATTTCTGTTTCTGTATCCAATGATTGATTCTTTTCCTCTTGTTTGGTGAATTTAATCCATTAACATTCCATGACAACAATTTGTACTCCATTATGCGTTTTATTTTAAAGTTCTCCAAAGACGTCCGCATTGTCCGCCTTAAATTTATAAAAGTCCATCATCGATCTGATCTGAATCCTCCCACCTTGATACGTAAAGGATAAACCTTGTGGAATCTCCCATCTATATCTGATGCTCAAAGCTCTGAGTTTGTCCGCCAAGGATTTATACCTTTTCCTGTCTTGCAGTATTGTTCTTGGGAGTTCTCTCATCACCATAATTTTGTTTCCCTCTATTACAAAAGGGACGTTGAATTGCTTCTTGAATATCTCCTCTGTTATTGATCTTGTTACAAATTGTACAATTACATCCCTTGGTAAATTCTTCTTTTCTGCAATTCTGGAGTTCACTCTATAAATCAAATCAAAGTCTGAGTCCATTGACCCTTCCTCCTCGCCCAGAAAAGCCGTTATCACTTCCATCATTTTTTCTTTTAAGTTCTCATTCTCTGTTTCCTTAATGCCTCTGAATCTCAGATGAGTCTGCATCCTTCTGAACTCCATCATTGTCTCTGATCTTGTAATTTGTTGAGTCAAAGAATCTTGTTTCTCTTCTATTTTTTGTATCTTCTCCTCTGTCTCTGTAGTCTTGGTTGCATTTGCTTGAACATCCTTCTTAACTCCTTCCATTTCTTGCTTGATTGAAGTTATTTCTGTAGTAACCAATTCCTTCAATGCTGTTATGTTCTTCTCTTGGACTTCTTCTAGATGTTTCAGATGAATCTGAGTTTGCTTCTCCAGTTGGTCCCCCAATGTTTTTTCTATCTGCTCCCCCATGGCTTGTATTGCCTCTGTCATTCTCTTCTCCATTGCTTCCATGGAGGCCTGCATCTCTTTTTTCTCTCTTTCGCTTGACATTTTGGGGGTTGAAGTAGATCCAATCCTAGGTCTCACAACCGGTTTAAGTTCTGGGTCTGAGTCGGCTCTTTTCTTGCCTCTCCTGGTCTCCGTCTTGGCGATTTCTTTTCAATTCACAGATTCGCAAGATAAAGCACTCTTCTAGATGATAAGATTTAGTCCTCCATGCCTCTCTGTTTACGCTTTCCAAAGACCCTTAGAAATATATTAAAAAAGCAAATTTAGTTGAAGTCCTCCTCAAAATGTCGGGCGCAACTTCTCTATGGTAATTTCATGTAGAGTAGGTCAAATTGATACTTTGCAGGCCCTTCCTTCCGCATACAACTCACTTCCGGTCCGGCACCTTTAAAAGTTCCACTGTCTTCCTTTCGCTAATGCCCGTCTAGGAATTCAACTTCCTGGATGTTTCACACGGACCTCTTTCTTTGTGACACCAGCCTGCTCTTCCCACGCTATTGTTCGTGAGTTTCGATTTTACAGTTGCGCACACGGCTCCATCTTCACCACAGGAATGTTAAACAATAAGCGTTTTTACAGTTTTTAAAGGCTTCAATCAACTTTTTTCTCTCCGGAATCGGATTTCTGGGATTTACTATTCATTTTCCGCTCAACCGCTTAATTCAAATTGACTCCAAACTCAGTTCAGGTAAGCGGCACGTTTTTGTTATCTAGCACGTTCAAAACGGGTTTCGCATTGTTTCTTTTAACTCACAGTTGTTGTCCTTCTTCAAAGAAGTCTGCTGACGAAGAATTTATGCCGGTAGCCCGGCTCGATCGGCCACTATAGAGTTGCTTGGCACTTGCCTTCTTCGTGGGAGGAGGTCAAAGCCCAATTCAGCTTCTTCCGAAGCTGGATTACGCCAACCTCACACTCCCTCTAGGGCGCTGCTGCCTGCTTGTCCCCCCCCCTCGCTGGGGAGTGATGCGTTGGGCTGTATATTGCCCAAACTGTCAAAAGTGGCCGTCGCTCGCTTCGCACGATTGCGAAACGCTTCAGTCCTCCATCTTAGCTAGACCGGAAGCCACTGCCTATCTTTTTAATCTGTTCCCTCTCCACTGCCTATCTTTTTAAAGTATGAGCTTTATCAAAACGGAAAAGGGGGTCATTCTGGCCCCCAAATACACTTGGCTTGAAATTGAAAGTACTATGCATAACCCTATTTGGGATTTCTAGTGACCCCAACAAATATTGGGAAAAAAATGATTTTAGCACCGTTCCCTTGTACAAATAGATGGACTAGCACCTATCATCTCAATTTTAAGACCAATAAAGTTTAATTCTGGGTATAAACTTTCATGTGCATGCACACTTCTTCAGATATTGTGCAGGCACACAAAAGCTTATACCCAGAATTAAACTTTGTTGGTCTTAAAGTTGTCACTGGATTCAAACTTTGCTCTGTCTCTACAAACCAACATGGCTACCCACCTGAATCCTATGTCTCTATTAAACCCCAGGGGGAGGGGGTCCATTGTACTGAACTTGTGAAGGAACTCAACCCCCAGGGCTGAATAGGGACATAGGATACTGATCTCTCTAAAGGTAAAGGTTCCCTTGCTCGAAAGCCAGTCGAATCCGACTCTAGGGTTGCGGTGCTCATCTCCGTTTCAAAGCCGAAGAGCCAGCGCTGTCCGAAGACCTTTCCGTGGTCATGTGGCCAGCATGACTAAACACCAAGGCGCACGGAACGCTGTTACCTTCCCACTGAAGTGGTACCTATTTATCCACTTGCAATTTCTTGCTTTCGAACTGCTAGGTTGGCAGGAGCTGGAACTAGAGACGGGAGCTCACTCCATCATGCAGCACCCGGGTCTTGAACTGCTGAACTACTGACCTTCCACAGCCTGCAGTTCAGCGTCTTAACCACTTGAGCCACCGCAGCTCCTACTGATCTCTCTACAGATGCTAATTTTCTGCCCCCAAGCATTGTACCTCTGCAATCTGAGTTCCTTCTTGGCAATTCCCCTCCCACCTTCTGTCTGAGGTATAAGGACTCCAAGATCTCCATTCCAACTTGTATCTGACGAAGGGAGCGTTGAGTCTCCAGATCTCATGTCCTGGAAATCGTGTTGGTTTCTAAGGTTCCACCGGACTCAAATCTAGTGGCTCTACTGAAGGCAAACACCGCTACCCTCTGAAACTAAGGAAAGGAGATCTTGAACTGAATTCTTCTGACCCCGATTCCCACGTGGTGTTCAATGCATTTCAGCCGCCGTCGGTTTGCACATGTGAGGAACAGAACGGCCTTTTTAAAGACACATGTGCTGGGGCGTCTGAGACTATTCCTGGCCACGAAGGAGAGTCGATTTCAGATCCATTCCAGCTTATTTGCGTATGTGACTTCAGCTTTTTGTCTCGTATACGGGTGTTGACGGGGGGAGGGCTCTTATCTATCTCAGCAGCTCTTTGCTTATTGAGTTCGCTTCCTGCTTGCGTGTATCGGGCAGCTGTTGGCCTTTTTTTTTACAGCTTTGCAGTGTGTGTTTCTTTTTAAAAAAAATATATGATTATATCTCTTACTCTGTGGTGTATTCGTTTTCTCATTGTCCCTGTTGGCAGCCAGAATGGCAGTAGAGAAATGGTTTAAATAAACAGCAAATGTCAAGTCCAGAAGACAGACAGCCACCAAGGCTGCTGCGACGCTAGCTTCCCGTTCCTTTGCCTCCTTTTATTTATTTATCTTTAGCTTGGAGAAACGACGACTGAGGGGTGACATGATTGAGGTTTATAAGATTATGCATGGGCTAGAACAGGTAGGGAAAGAAATACTTTTCTCCCTTTCTCACAATACAAGAACTCTTGGGTGGACTCAATTAAATTGCTGAGCAGTCGGGTTAGAATGGATAAAAGGAAGTACTTCTTCACCCAGAGTGATTAACACATGGAATTCACTGCCACAGGAGGTGGTGGCAGCTACAAGCATGGATGGCTTCAAGAGGGAACTGGATAAACATCTGGAGGAGAGGTCCATCAGTGGCTATTAGCCACAAGGTATAGATAAGGGCTCTGGGGCAAGGGATGCTCTGTCTTCTTGGTGCTTGGGGGGGGGTGTCAACAGTGGGAGGGCTTCTAGTGTCCTGGCCCCACTGGTGGACCCCCTGATGGCACCCGCTGAGCGGTCGGGTTAGATTGGATAAAAGGAAGTACTTCACCCAAAGAGTGATTGACACATGGAATTCACTGCCACAGGAAGTGGTGGCGGCTACAAGCATGGACGGCTTCAAAAGGGAATTAGATAAGCATATGGAGCAGAGGTCCATCAGTGGCTATTAGCCACAAGGTATAGATAGGGGCTCTGGGGCAAGGGATGCTCTGTCTTCTTGGTGCTTGGGGGGGGGTGTCAACAGTGGGAGGGCTTCTAGTGTCCTGGCCCCACTGGTGGACCCCCTGATGGCACCCGCTGAGCGGTCGGGTTAGATTGGATAAAAGGAAGTACTTCACCCAAAGAGTGATTGACACATGGAATTCACTGCCACAGGAAGTGGTGGCGGCTACAAGCATGGACGGCTTCAAAAGGGAATTAGATAAGCATATGGAGCAGAGGTCCATCAGTGGCTATTAGCCACAAGGAATAGATAGGAACTCTCAGTCTGGGGCAAGGGATGCTCTGTATTCCTGGTGCTTGGGGGGTGCAACAGTGGGAGGGCTTCTAGTGTCCTGGCCCCACTGGTGGACCTCCTGATGGGACCTGGTATTTCTGGCCACTGTGTGATACAGAGTGTTGGACTGGATGGGCCTTTGGCCTGATCCAACATTGGCTTCTCTTATGTTCTTATGATTTTATTTATTTTATTAGATTTATATACCGCCCTCCTCAGATGGGCTCAGGGCGGTGCACAACAGTTAAATAATACAATTGAAACAGTATTAAAATAACAATTTACACATAAAATCTTATAAAACAGCATTAAAATACCGTGTAACCAGGGGCCATTTCCTGCGGGAGCGCACAGGAGCGGCGCTCCGGCAGTAAAGAGCCCAGGGGGGCGGGCACATGCAAAAAACCCCACCCCCTGCTCCCAGCAGCCCTCGGTCAGAGCAAGAAGCAGCCAGGTAACTTGCAGAGGCCCCCCCCCC
>NW_015165993.1:46371-50009 GCF_001447785.1 Gekko japonicus
TTTCCCCCCCCCCCCCCCCCAATAGCTAGCAATACAAAACAGTCCAGTGGAGCCTGAGCGGTGGGTGTTGCCTTCTGACACACTTCCAGTGATGTCAGGGTGTGTGGCATATGCAAATAGGTTATGCTAATGAGTTATGCTAATGAGCTCCTGCACCTCTTTTTCTATGAAATGACCCCTGATACTGAGCCATTATTTTTTGCACAATTTGTGGCAAGCGGAACTGAGAAGGGGGTTCTACAGAATATCTGGCATCGTGCCATGTTCCCATGAACACCCAACAATGCACATCTGCAAAGGGAAGATTCTACCATATATTGACTCTCAAGTTACAGTCATTCAGCAGAAGTTCCACTTCTCTTTTTGGCATTTCGAGCCTTCCTCTTTGTTGGTGAACAGCAACGTCTGTTTCTTGAAACTATCAGTTATTTCCTATTCGCTAGTACTTGCTGTGGTATTCCAAAACGAAATATTGTTTGGGGTGGATGGGGTCATGACTGCAGTTGCTCATTCGTCCATTTTATTTTGCATTCTCATGATCATAAGCGGCACGATTATAAAAATGCAATCATGAAAAAAGGGGGTAATTGTTTTGGCTGCAAAGAGAAAAACTGGTAACGAATGCCTTCCAGGCATCAATAATCGAGGATTGATTCAGGGATGTTGTTACCACTGAGAGCAAAAAGGATAATAACTAATAAATCTGAGAAGTAGAAGTTGAATTAGAACAATAGACAAGGAGCAAAATTTAAAGGGACAGTAGCTCTGAGAAGCCAAGTAATGCTTAGCCAGTCAAAACTAGACAGCCTGGTGCCGCATTTGATACTTCAGTAGAAAAAAGACACAAATCAGGTCTGTAAAAATATGGGAGAATAACACAGAAAGCATGGGAATGCAGCGAATCCTCAACATCATCTGGATTCTCTGGGGGGAAAGAACAAAGGAACAAATGAAAGCAACCAACAGCAGATATGAAAGCAGCCTAAGATCTTCAGTGACGGCAGGCTGGATTTCATCCCAGGCACAGCTTCTCGGCCCTTCCTTTAGTTAGCCGAAGCATAAGGAATTGTACAAATTGCAAGCCATCATGCAAATGTGCCTCATTTGCCAAGTCTGTAGAGCAGGCGTCCCCTACCTTTTTGAGCCTGTGAGGACGTTTGGGATTCTGATAAAGGAGGGTGTGTACGACCACAAAAGGGCTGTCACAGGAGGCGGAGCCGGTCACAAAATGGCGGGCTCTTTTCGTAGCAGGTACTCATTTGCATATTAAGCGACACACCCCTAATGTAGCCAATCCTCCAAGAGCTTGCAGTAGCTCCTGTAAGAAGAGGTCTGTAAGCTCTTGGAGGATTGGCTACATTAGGGGTGTGTGGCCTAATATGCAAAGGAGTCCCTGCTACAAAAGAGGGACACAGAACCAACCACAAAAGGTCAGGGAGCAAGTTTATGCATAACGATTAACAGCGACTCTTCAACGTTTCGGGCTGAAACTTTTAATCTGCACAGCCAATCAGACGCCCTGCTGGGGGAGAAGCCCCGCCTAACCCTGCCTACTTTCTAAACACACCTGGCAGGTGCTAGGAAAGGTCAGTGGGCGCCACGTTGGGGACCCCTGCTGTAGAGGGCTATGGAGCTCAGCTGCTCTCACTGCAGAGATCCAGGGCAGAATTTTGATTGTTTGCAGCTCTGTGGATGCCCAGCCCTGGTGGGGCACAGAAGGGGGTGGTGCTCACCTTTAAAGCTCTATACGGCCAGGGGGCAGCATACCCAAGAGGCCACCTCTCCCCATATGAGCCCCGGCGGGCACTGAGGTCCACAAATCAACATCTGTGAATGGTTCCCGGCCCCAGGGACGTCCGGTTAGCCTCGACCAAGTGGAATGAGCCTGCCTGGTGGAATGAGTTCCCGTGTGCAAAGACTAAGATGCAAAGACTAAGCAGGAATAACAAGCTAAGTCTACATGGTCACCATTTGTTTGGATTCAATTCCCCGGGGGGGGGGGAACGGGGGGGACACAGAGAAGCAAAGAAATATGTCAGAATTGGAGACTGGTGTAATTTGGAACAGAACGGGATGGTTGCGTGGGCATCTCGTGATGAGGAGGTTCCCAGTCTCTCTGACACCACTTCAAACCACCAGCTGCCAAGAGGTGGTGGTGGTGCGGGCTTAAGGTAAAGGTTCCCTTGCTCGAAAGCCAGTTGGATCCGACTCTAGGGTTGCGGCACTCATCTCCATTTCAAAGCCGAAGAGCCAGCGCTGTCCGAAGACATTTCCGTGGTCATGTGGCCGGCATGACTAAACACCAAGGCGCACGGAACGCTGTTCCCTTCCCACCGAAGTGGTCCCTATTTATCTACTTGCAATTTCTTGCTTTCCAACTGCCAGGTTGGCAGGAGCTGGAACTAGAGACGGGAGCTCACTCCGTCATGCGGCGCACTCGGGTCTCGAACTGCTGAACTACTGACCTTCCACAGCCTGCAGTTCAGCGTCTTAACCACTTGAGCCACCGCAGCTCCTTAGGGGCAGGCTTCCTCCATCTTAAACCCCATCGCTCAATCCCATCTGTCTCCATGGCAATGGTGACCTCACGGAGAGACAGGCAATCTGGGCCGGTCACCCTGGCAACCATTCCAATGACAAACACCCGGGCTCCCATTCCCAAGGCAACCTACTGAAGCACGCCAAAAAGAAAAGACTCTTTCAAAAGTTGTTTGCAGGCTTTGGGTTTTCTTTGCCAGAGGAGGAGGAGGAGGAGGATTCCGGATTTATACCCCGCCCTTCACTACCCAGAGGAGTCTCAGAGCGGCTTACAGACTCCTCTCCCTTCCCCTCCCCACAACAGACACCCTGGGAGGTAGGCGGGGCTGAGAGAGCTCTTGACAGAGACTGCACTTTTTCAAGGACAGTTCTTGTCAGAACTATGGCTTGCCCGAGGTCATCCAGCAGCTGCAAGCAGTGTTCCCTCTAGGCTGAGCTAGTGTGAGCTAGCTCACAGTTTTTTAGCCTCTGGCTCACACATTTTTGTCTCAGCTCAGGGAGGATGGTTCCAGAGCAAACTAATTTATGCAGCAGCCAAATCGCCTGCTCACACCACTTTAATGCCAGGAGCTCACAAAGTAGGATTTTTGCTCACAGGTCTCCACAGCTTAGAGGGAGCATTGGCTGCAAGTGGAGGAGTGGGGAATCAAACCCGGTTCTCCCAGATTAGTGTCCATACACTTTTTTTATATGTATATTTAAATTTTTTAATAGTTTTTGTAAAAAGTGTAAACATTGGTATAACAAATCGTTACATAACTGCTTAAAGATGATTATAACTTAATGCACAAACTATAACAATACAACTCTTGTACATATTTAACATGTTTCCAATATTGAAGGTGTATTCATTCTGTCGGATGTAACATGAGTATTTACAATCTTTTGATATCTAAATCAAACTATAACAAAAATAAACAAACGGATAAAGGAAAGAAGAACAGAAAATGTGTCCATACACTTAACCGCTACACAAAACATGGAGATCACCAATCTACTGGGGAGGAGTACAGGGCAAGTACAAATGAAGGTCGGGGGAGGAGGAGGAGGAGGAGGAGGAGGAGGAAGAAGAAGAAGAAGAAGAAGAGGAGGAGGAGGAG
>NW_015165993.1:50043-52157 GCF_001447785.1 Gekko japonicus
AGGAGGAGGAGGAGGAGGAGGAGGAGGAGGAGATTGGATTTATACCCTGCCCTTCACTACCCAGAGGAGTCTCAGAGCGGCTTACAAGCTCCTTTCCCTCCCCCTCCCCACAACAGACACCCTGCGAGGTAGGCGGGGCTGAGAGAACTCTGACAGAGACTGCTCTTTTTCAAGAACAGATCTTATCAGAACCACGGCCTGCCCAAGGTCATCCAGCCAGGTGCGAGTGGAGGAGTGGGGAATCGAACTCAGTTCTCCCAGATTAGAGACCGCGCACTTAACCACCACACCAAACCGGCACTACAGCAAAGTCCTGCCTCAAGCACCACGTGACCGGTTCTTCTGCTTGGATGGCACGCCCCCCCCGGTGATTAAATCAGGGTTGCCATCGTCCAGGCGGGACCTGGAGATCTCCCAAAAGTTACAACTGATCTCCTGACCATAGAGATCAGTTCCCCTGGAGAAAATAGAAGCTTTGGCGGGTGGACTCTGTGGCCTTTTACCCTGCAGAGGTGTCTTTCCTCCCCAATATCTGCCCTCCGCAGAATTCAGCCCCAAAATCTCAACAGCTTTCCCAACCTGGAGCTGGCAACCCTAGGAACTTCAATTTTTCCCTGCATTCCAGAGAAATGCGTCCCCCCCTCCCTGCTGCCCACACAAAGCATCCTGTTGCTCCAGGCCATTGCCGTTTGCAGGCAGGATCAGGCCAAGGGTTGCCAACTCCAGGTTGGGAAATTCCTGCAGGTGAATCCTGTTTTGGGGTTTGGGGGAGGGGAGAGACCTCAGCCGGTTCTAATGCCACAGAGTTCACCCTCCAAGGCAGCCATTTCCTCCAGGGAAACTGATCTTGGCCGTCGGGAGATCAACTGTAACAGTGGGAGACCTCCAGTCACCAGCTGGAAGTTGAAGGAAATCCAAACGAACACATCCGTGACAAAAACAACGAAAAGTCAATACAGGTGATATGCAGAATTGTTTACTATAATAATCACTATCATAATTCTGTCGAAAACGCTCTTCTTGTATCACTCACCACACCTCAAAAAGGATACTTGTTGGAATTGCAAGTTGCTTACACTTCAGTCATTACAGAGTTAAATGTTGTTTGTTAGGAAACAGGATGTTACGTTACATAATGTATTCAACAGCGGGAAAGTTTGTGGGAGTTGTTTATCCTAATGAAGTGACCTGTAACCTTTGTATTGGTCAACTAACAACTTGTTTGTGGAAATGCTTTGATCTAGCATTAATGTATTCACAAGGTTTATAGCCCTTTGTGTGAACCAAAGCGGTAGTTCTCTTCTAGAAGCCAAGAAGGATAGAAAGATGTAGCTGTTAGCATATATTACTGAGAGTAACTGCAAGTATGTAACCTTTTATTTTATTTATTTTATCCAAAGCACCATACCCATGTTTTATTTTGCTTTTATAGTAAAGATATTTTTCTTTTATTAAGTGTGGCTCTTGTATTTGCAATACGACCATCGACCCTGAATCAAAAAATCCCAACAATACTATAGCATTGGGAAAAGTGCAGAGGAGGGCAACTAGGATGATAAAAGGGTTGGAACACTCTCCCTATGAAGAAAGGTTAAAGCGCTTGGGGCTCTTTAGCTTGGAGAAACGACGGCTGAGGGGTGACATGATCGAGGTTTACAAGACTATGCAGGTAGAGAACGAATTACTTTTCTCCCTTTCTCACAATACAAGAACTTGGGGGCACTCCCTTAAGTTACCCACATCAGCAAATCAAAGCAAGTATGCGCGTGTGCGCAAGGGTCAGGGATGAATGTAAACAAAGAAAGCATACCAGCTAGCTGACATTGCAGAGCAGTCAGGTTAGAACAGATAAAAGGAAGTCCTTCTTCACTCAAAGAGTGACGAACACGTGGAATTCACTGCCACAGGAGGGGGCGGCGGCTACAAGCAGGGACGGCTTCAAGAGGGAATTAGATACGCACAAGAGGTGGACCCGCGATACTCGCGGGCGGGGGAGGCCCCAGCTTGAGCGCGAGGCCCGCGCGGCTTCTGGCCGCCGGGCCTTGGTGCTCCCCCCCGCCCCCAGCTTCAGCGCAAGGCCCACGCGGCCAAGCCGCCGGGCCTCAGCGCTCCCC
>NW_015165993.1:52319-60943 GCF_001447785.1 Gekko japonicus
TTAGATACGCACAAGAGGTGGACCCGCGATACTCGCGGGCGGGGGAGGCCCCAGCTTGAGCGCGAGGCCCGCGCGGCTTCTGGCCGCCGGGCCTTGGTGCTCCCCCCCCGCCCCCAGCTTCAGCGCGAGGCCTGCGCGGCCAAGCCGCCGGGCCTCGGTGCTCCCCCGCCCCCACCCCCGGCTGGAGAGCGAGGCCCGCGCGGCTTCTGGCTGCCGGGCCTCAGCGCTTCCCCCTCCCCCGCAAAGCGCTCTTCCAGTTTCGGGGGGGATTTAAACATCCCCCCAAGGTTTTCCCCCACATTTAGGATTTTTGTGCACACGTGGGGACAGCCCCACGTGTGCCCAAAAATCTCCCTGCCCCCCAGGTGGCCCCGGAGTGCGGATTTAGCGATCCGCACAGACGGGGCCACTTGGCTATTAGATATATAGATATGGAGCAGAGGTCCATCAGTGGCTATTAGCCACAAGGTATAGACAGGGACTCTCCGTCTGGTGCTTTTATCTGAGCGTGCTCAGCAGACTCCACAGCTTAGAGGGAGCATTGCTCACAGGGTGTCTGTTGTGGGGAGGGGAAGGGAAAGGAGTTTGTAAGCCGCTCTGAGACTCCTTTGGGTAGTGAAGGGCGGAGTATAAATCCAATCTCTTCTTCTTCTTCTTCTTCTTCTTCTAATAGCCAAAATGTCACCTTGTGCACTCGACCGAAAGGACGGGCTGCTCATTTCCTCCGCAAGTAGTTTCACACACCAGCCCTCCGCAGGTTTCACACACCAGTGTGTTTGTGTGTGTGTGTGGGGGGGTTATGTCTGTTGCCCTCTGGAAACCGTGGTGCAGACTGAACTGGCTGCGAGTGGCAGACTGGCAACAGTGTGGTTTTTCAAATCGCTTATGTCCTCACGATGAGGAGGAAGGAGAAGCTAATGCGCAAATGGATGTCTCATTTTTTAAAAAAAGCAACTTAAATAGCAGCTGCTGGGAGAAGAGGGGTCACTAGCCCATTCTGGGCACCGTTTCCATGATCTCATTGGTCCCCCTGGGCTGTTTATTGCGGGGGGGGGGGAGCATACATGCACCTAAGTGGAATCTGCCTGTTCTCCATTGGGCAAACAGCGCTGGGGCTGGGATCACAAAAATGGCACAATTACAGTATAGGTTGAACCTAGGGTTGCTGGTTCCTGGTTCGGAAATACCTGGATATTTGGGGGTGGGGGTGGAGTCTAGAGAGGGCAGGTTTGAGGAAGGAAGGGGCCTCAGCTGAGTATAATGCCAGAGACCCCACCCTCCAAAGCAGCCCTCTTCTCCAGGGGAATGGATCTCGGTCATGTGGCCCATCTGCTACTACCCACGGTGGCTGAGGGGAACCTCCACACTCAGAAGCAGCAACTCTCCGAGTCCCAGAGCCAGGAGGCAACATCATGGGAAGGGCGCAAGCTCTCTACCCTGTTGTTGGACGTCCAGAAGAACTGGTGGGCCTCTGTGTGAGACAGGATGCTAGACTAGATGGACCACTGGTCTGACCCAGCAGGGCTCTTCTGAGGTCCTTAGGAAGGCCTCGGCCTCGATGCCCTGTTGTTGGCTCTCCAATAGAACCGGTTGGCCCCTGTGTGAGAGACAGGATGCTGGACTAGAGGGACCACTGGTCGGACCCAGCAGGGCTCTTCTGAGGTCCTTAGGAAGGCCTCGGCCTCGATGCCCTGTTGTTGGCTCTCCAATAGAACCGGTTGGCCCCTGTGTGAGAGACAGGATGCTGGACTAGAGGGACCACTGGTCGGACCCAGCAGGGCTCTTCTGAGGTCCTTAGGAAGGCCTCGGCCTCGATGCCCTGTTGTTGGCTCTCCAATAGAACCGGTTGGCCCCTGTGTGAGAGACAGGATGCTGGACTAGAGGGACCACTGGTCGGACCCAGCAGGGCTCTTCTGAGGTCCTTAGGAAGGCCTCGGCCTCGATGCCCTGTTGTTGGCTCTCCAATAGAACCGGTTGGCCCCTGTGTGAGAGACAGGATGCTGGACTAGAGGGACCACTGGTCGGACCCAGCAGGGCTCTTCTGAGGTCCTTAGGAAGGCCTCGGCCTCGATGCCCTGTTGTTGGCTCTCCAATAGAACCGGTTGGCCCCTGTGTGAGAGACAGGATGCTGGACTAGAGGGACCACTGGTCGGACCCAGCAGGGCTCTTCTGAGGTCCTTAGGAAGGCCTCGGCCTCGATGCCCTGTTGTTGGCTCTCCAATAGAACCGGTTGGCCCCTGTGTGAGAGACAGGATGATGGACTAGATGGACTATTGGTCTGATCCAGCAGGGCTCTTCTTGTGTTATTATGAAGGCCTCGGCCTCTGTGCCCTGTTGTTGGCCCTCCAGAGGAACTGGTCATCCACTGTGTGGGACAGGATGCTGGACTAGAGGGACCACTGGTCTGATCCAGTACTTATGTTCCTACGGAGATCAGTTGGAACTGTGGGAGATCTCCAGGTGCTACCTGAAGGCTGGCAACCATAATAAACCCCACCTTCTCCGTGCCATGGTCCCGATCCAAGGCCACTGTTCTCAGTTCTATAGATTGCCTATTTTTGGCCCTTAGATTCATGCTGAAAGCAGCGCTAGCCACCAAACAACACATTTAGGTGAGCAAAGATTGGATAAATTAAATCCTATTTGAGCAAGGACACTCTCACGCATGAAACTCTCCCCAGTGGACTCCTGTTTGTATTTCACACTTATGCTGCAGTGCTAAATATACGTGCCCATCAGGAGCCAAGTTTCAGTGCGTTCAGTAAGACTTCGGTCCACGTTTAAGACTGTAACCGTAACTAAAATTCTAATTCATATCCTCTTGAAATTTAGTCATAGCCTCAAGACTCTGCTAAAAATGAAATTCATTTCTTCCCCCTTACAGGCCCATTTCCAGATCTATTCTGAGATACGGGTGTTGTGCAAATGAAAGGGTATTGCCTGTAACAGCTACGTGAGTGAATGTCAACAGTAGTTTCCCCCAGCATGAAGATGCACTTATTGCCTGTTATGCCGCGGTGACAGATACAGGATCCAGGGCAGAAAAAGGCCCCGGTCACACTGTGGGAAAAGACACAGCCAAAGCGCGGCTTTTGTGAGCCGCATCAAAACAGATCCGCGGCGGCGGGATCAGACAGATGGCACAATCAGATGCTGGGGGGGGCACAGAATGAAGAGCGAGGCAGCCCGCTGTGCATGTGCGCGCCTGCGCAGTTTGGCCGGGGGCCTCACATACTGCCGGAGACGGGCGCGCCGGCGATCCCACAGCCGCCCTTGATGTGGATTTTCAGGTAGGTAGTAGTGTTTTCTAGGGGTTTTTTGATGCGCGGTTTCTGCCGGAAGGGCCGGATCAGGGACGGGAGCGCTCCGCTTCCCAGATGTTGCGGTGTGATTGCGCCCGTTTGATGCGCCCCCGTTCTGTCCCTCTTGCGGGGCAAATCCTCCCGTATGATCGGGACCAAAGATGCCGGAAGTATGATTTTCGCTGTATCAGGAGCGCCTCGAAAAATGGTTGGAAGAAATTGTCGGCCCTGGATAGCACTTGAATGAGAGACCACCAGGGCGGTCCAGGGTCATTAGAGAGAGGTAGGCGCAAGTGGTTAAGACGCTGAACTGCCGACCGGAAGGTTGGTAGTTCAGCCGTTCGAGACCCAAGTGCCGCAAGACGGAGTGAGCTCCCGTCTCTGGACCCAGCTCCTGCCAACCTAGCAGTTAGAAAGCAAGAAACTGCAAGTGGATAAACAGGTACCGCTTCGGTGGGAAGGTAACAGCGTTCCGTGCGCCTCGGCGTCTTATCCCGAAATTACGGAAACGTTTTCGGACAGCGCTGGCTCTTCAGCTTGGAAACGGAGATGAGCACCGCCACCCTAGAGTCAGATTCGACTGGCTTTCGAGCAAGGGAAACCTTTACCTTTACCTAGGCAATGGCGAACCACCTCTGAACATCTCTTGCCTTGAAACCTCGGAAGCCAAGCAGGATCGGCCCTGGTTCGTACTTGGATAGACCACCAGTACACAGAGGCTGACAATGGCAAACCGCCCCTGAACGTCTTGTGCCTCGAAAACCCCGGGAGGGATCGCCATAGGTTGATTGGCAACTTGACGGCACTTTCGACCACCTGTCCTGACCTGGATCACCCAGGCTAGGCCGATCTTGTCCAATCTCAGAAGCGAAGCAGAATTGGCCCTGGTTAGTGCGTGTTTGGGAGACCCACTGCGTTGTCCACGGAAGGATTTTGCGGTCTGCCCGAATTCCTTTTCCTATCTGGTCATCCACCTTCAGAGTCAGTGAGAAAGGAGGAGGATTCTGGATTTATACCCTGCCTTTCACTACCCAAAGGAGTCTCAGAGCGGCTTACAGACTCCTTGCCTTCCCCTCCCCACAACAGACACCCTGTGAGGTAGGCAGGGCTGAGAGAGCTCTTGACAGAAACTGCTCTTGAGAGAACAGCTGAGAGAACTTGTGACTGGCTCAAGGTCACACCAGCAGCTGCATGTGGAGGAGGAGGAGGGAATCAAACCCAGATTAGAGTCCGGGCTCCTAACCACCACACCAGACCGGGATAACAACAACTCTGGACACCCATGGCATTTGGTCCCCCTCCCCTTTGCAAAGCAACGACCAGTCCAGTTTGCAGGCCCCTGGAGTCTCCCGAAAACGGGGCCGTGGCTGGGCTTGCCAACCTCCAGGCGGGACCGGGAGACCTCCCGGCGGTGGAGCTCCATTCCCCGGGAGACACCCGCCTGCTTCGGAGGGTGGACTCTGTGGCATTAATACCCTGCTGGGGTCTACCCTTCCCCAAACCTCCAGGAATCTTTCCACCGGGAGTTGCCAACCGCCCGCTGCTTTGCTTCTAGCCCGGTCCCGATCCCCTCCCCGGCCCTGCGAGTCGCTTTCCCTGCTCCCCGTGTGCAAGCCCCGGCGGCTCCTCCGGCCCGGGGCCAACGGCAGCATCTGGAGCCCCCCTTCCCCCGGTGCCAGCCCGCCCGCCCCGGCTTTTGTCCGGGCCACAATGGTGCCATCTGCGCGCCGGCGGGAGGGGGCGGCTTGCAAAGGCCCGGCGCCGCCGGAGCGACAAAGGGACTGCCGCGGTCCCGTTTTTACAGCCGACGTCCCTTTTGGCTCCCGGCCGCCTCCGCCGCAGAAGGCGATTCGCCACTTGGCAAAGCGAGTCCTTACTCGCTCGGCTCCGGGACGCAGGGGGTTAAGGAGGCGCGAACCGCCTCCGCCGCTGTTGCTAGGTTAAGTTGCTCCATCCTCACCAATGAGAGCCTGCCGTGGTGACCTCATGCCGACACAGCTGGGCCTCTGATTGGCGGAGCGCGCTGTCCTACCGAACGCGCCCGCGAAGAGCAGAAGGGAGGGGGGAGAGAACGGGCAGCTCCGCCTCCCTCGGAACTTTCATGGCGCTTTGTGGATTTGTGGGTTTTATAGCATACTTGTGGCTGGCGTTGCCAACTACCGGTTGAGGAATTCCTGGAGGCTTTAAGGGGATGGAACGGGGAGGGGGTAGCAGGGAATAATGCAATAGACACTACCCTCCAAAGGAGGACAACTGATAGGGTTGCCAAGTCTGGGTTGGAAAATACCTGGAGACTTTGGGGGTGGAGCCAGGAGAGGGCGTGGTTTGGGGAGGGGAGGGGCCTCAGCATAGTACAATGCCATAGAGTCCACCCTTCAAATCAGCCATTTTCTCCAGGGGAGCTGATATCTGTAATTCCGGGAGGACTTCAGTCCCCACCTGGAGGTTGGTAACTTGTTATGGTGACTGCAGGGTGGCCTCTAAACCGGCTCCAAAGTTTCCTTCTGCGCAGGCAGGACCAAGCCGGATCGAATCCCTGATATTAAGTGCAATGAAGTGACTTCCAACTCCTGACGACCTTATAAGAACATCAGAGAACATCAGAGACGCCAATGTTGGATCAGGCCAGTGGCCCATCCAGTCCAACACTCTGTCACACAGTGACCAGAAATACCAGGTGCCACCAGGAGCTCCAGCAGTGGGGCCAGGACACTGGAAGCCCTCCCACTGTTGCCCCCCTCCAGGCACCAAGAATTCAGAGCCCCTCTTGCCCCAGACTGAGAGTTCCTATAAGAACATAAGAGAAGCCAATGTTGGATCAGGCCAATGGCTCATCCAGTCCAACACTCTGTCACACAGTGGCCAAAAATACCAGGGGCCATCAGGAGGTCCAGCAGTGGGGCCAGGACACCAGAAGCCCTCCCACTGTTGCCCACCCCCAAGCACCAAGAATACAGAGCACCACTTGCCCCAGACTGACTGTTCCTATCCATATCTTGTGGCTAATACCCACTGATGGACCTCTGCTCCATATGCTTATCTAGTTCCCTTTTGAAGCCGTCCATGCTTGTAGCCGCCACCCCCCTCCTGTGGCAGTGAATTCCAAGTGTTAATCACTCTTTGGGTGAAGAAGTACTTCCTTTTATCCATTCTAACCCGACTGCTCAGCAATTTCATGGAGTGCCCGCATGTTCTTGTTCATGTCACCCTGAGCCCACTGGAGGAAGTGTAGGATAAGATTGCATCAAATAAAAGGTCCTCATAGAGGCAGCGTGGTGTAGTGGCTAGAGCAACCGACTGGGATCTGAGAAACCCAAGTTCGATTCCCCACTCTGCCCTGGAAGCTTGCCGGGGACCTTGGGCCACTCACACATTCTCAGCCTAACCTACCTCACAGCAGGGGTCATTTCCTGCAGGAGCGCACAGGAGCGGAGCTCTGGCAGTAAAGCACCCAGGGGGTGGGCACATGCAACAAGCCCCACCCCTGCTCCCAGCAGCCCTCAGTCAGAGCAAGAAGCAGCCAGGTAAGTTGCAGAGCTCCCCCCACCCCCCAATCCAAAGCATTCCAGTGGCACCTTTAAGACCAAGTTTTATTCTGGTACAAGCTCTCCCTCCTCTGTGAGGGCAGATCTGCACGTCCCCCCCCCCCACAGCTAGCAATCAAAAAGAGTCCAGGGGAGCCTGAGCGGTGGGTGTTCCCTTCTGATACACTTCCGGTGATGTCAGGGGGGGTGGCATATGCAAATGAGTTATGCAAATGAGCTATGCTAATGAGCTGCGGTGGCTCAAGTGGTTAAGACGCTGAACTGCAGGCTGTGGAAGGTCGGTAGTTCAGCAGTTCGAGACCCGGGTGCCGCATGACGGAGTGAGCTCCCGTCTCTAGTTCCAGCTCCTGCCAACCTAGCAGTTCGAAAGCAAGAAATTGCAAGTAGATAAATAGGTACCACTTCGGTGGGAAGGTAACAGCGTTCTGTGCGCCTCGGTGTTTAGTCATGCCGGCCACGTGACCATGGAAACGTCTTCGGACAGCGTTGGCTCTTCGGCTTGGAAACAGAGATGAGCACCACAACCCTAGAGTCGGATTCGACTGGCTTTCAAGCAAGGGAACCTTTACTTTTTAATGAGTTATGCTAATGAGCTCCCGCACCTCTTTTTCTACGAAATGACCCCTGCCTCACAGGGTTGTTGTGAGGTTAAAATGGAGGAGAGGAGATGGATGCGAGCCACTTTGGTTCCCAAATGGGAAGGAAGGTGGGATATAAAGAAATAAAAAATAAAGAGGGACACTTTCCCCTTTACAGTCATCCCATTGGGACCCGGGGTGAGGGCTTCATAGCCTGCCAAAGAGCACGGCCACACGGGACGTTCGAACGAGTTTCAGACTTTATATTAATTGATTGCTTTTTGCAGTGTTTATCCCCTTCCTCTTTGTTTCCAGTGACGGATCATCAGGCCTTAAAACCCAAATACAACGAAGTGAAAAAAAATCCCATATGCAATCAATTTCAATGACCTGTTAATAACCCAGTACTAAAAAGAGCAGTGAAACGCAGTGAAAACTGAGAATTATAGCAGCTGTAAAAAAGGGGGGGAAAGCAGGTAAAGAATAAAGTGGGATAAAAAACAGCTAGAGGCCTGGCGGAAGCAGGGGAAGGAAGGAAGGAAGGAAGGAAGGAAGGAAGGAAGGAAGGAAGGAAGGAAGGAAGGAAGGAAGGAAGGAAAAAAGGAAGGAAGGAAGGAAAGAAGGAAGGAAGGAAAGAGGGAGGAGGAGGACGAGGAAGAGAAGAAGACGATGACGACTAGACTTATACCCCGCCCTTAACTACCCAAAGGAATCTCAGAGCGTCTTACAATCTCCTTTCCCTTCCCCTCCCCACAACAGACACCCTGTGAGGGGGAGGGCCGGAAAGAGCTCTCTTGAGGACTGCTTGTGAGAGAACAGCTCTGAGAGAACTTGTGACTGACCCAAGATCACACCAGCAGCTGCATGTGGGGGAGTGGAGACTCTTTACTACAACGGAAGGAAGGAAGGAAGGAAGGAGGACAAGGAGGAGGAGGAGGAGAAGAAGAAGAAGAAGAAGAAGAAGAAGACGATGACTGAATTTATACCATGCCCTTCACTACCCAAAGGAGTCTCAGAGCATCTTACAGTCTCCTTTCCCTTCCCCTCCCCACAACAGACACCCCGTGAGGGAGGTGGGGCTGAGAGAGCTCTCTCGAGGACTGCTTGTGAGAGAACAGCTCTGAGAGAACTTGTGACTGACCCAAGATCACACCAGCAGCTGCATGTGGGGGAGTGGAGACTCTTTACTACAACGGAAG
>NW_015165993.1:61793-63939 GCF_001447785.1 Gekko japonicus
CCCAGACTCACCCCCCCCCCCATATCTCCAGGTATTTCCCAACCTGGAGCTGTCCAGCCTAGGAGGGAATGCGGTCAGGAAAAAACCAAGCTCCTTGTGCTTTCTCAGCCTCCGCAGTTGAGATTCCTGATGTGTGAAATGGGAACTGTTAACGTTGGACCTCCTAGACCAGGGGTGTTGAACTCGTTTGTTACGAGGGCCGGATCTGACATGAATGAGACCTTGTGGGGCCGGGCCACGTGTGTCGTAAAAGGTAACGCCAGGTAGCAGAGATATAAACATTATAAAGGACACAGACAAACACAATTAAAGATTTAAAAAAAAACTTTAAATAGGAACATGCTTAAAACATGAGCACTCTTGCAATATTTTGTAGAGAGCCAGTTTGGTGTCGTGGTTAAGTGCGCGGACTCTAACCTGGGAGAACCGGGTTTGATTCCCCCACTCCTCCACTTGCACCTGCTGGTGTGACCTTGGGTCAGTCACAAGCTTTGGCACAGCTGTCCTTGAAAAACAGCAGTTTCTGTCAAGAGCTCTCTCAGCCCCACCCACCTCCCAGGGTGTCTGTGGTGGGGAGGGGAAGGGAAAGGAGTTTGTCAGCCGCTCTGAGACTCCCTTGGGTAGTGAAGGGCGGGGTATAAATCCAATCTCTTCTTCTTCTTCTTTAACAGTCTCTGAGAACTGACACCCGTTGCTCTGAATGATTGCATCAAAAAGCCTGTGCTGTAGCAATCTTGAGCAGTGTTCCCTCTAAGCTGAGTGAGTGTGAGCCAGCTCACAGTTTTTTAGCCTCCGGCTCACACATTTTTGTCTTGGCTCAGGAAGGATGGCTCCGGAGCAAACTAATTGATGCGGCAGCCAAATCGTTCACTCACAACTTCAATGCCAGCCGCTCACAAAGTAGAATTTTTGCTCACAGGACTCCGTAGCCTAGCGGGTGCATTGATCTTGAGTATGCTGTTCAGGTGTGTATCTGTAAGCTTTTGATTTATTGACACAGTCATTACAGAAATCCTCCTGTGCGATTGGGGCAGCCCAGCAAAGCAAGCTGTGCCTCATTCCTCCCTTCAAGGAGGAGACTCAGCCAGTGGAAGGAAAGGAGGAGGAGGAGCCTCAGCCAGTGCTTCTTTACCAGACTCTCTCAATCGCACAGGAGAGGCTTGCCTATCTATCTGTCCTGTGCGACTGAGAGAGTCTGGCAAAGCAAGCTGCCATGTGGCAGCAGCAGCAGAACTGGAGAAGGAAGTGGGAAACAGCCAGGTCCTTGCGAGCCGGATTGGAGCCCTCTGAGGGCCCGATCCAGCCCACGGGCCGCAAGTTTGACACCCCTGTCCTAGAGGGTAAGGTGCAAAGGTGACGGGAGGCATTGGGGGGGATCTGGAAATAGGCGAGTGGGGGGCAAGCTGTGAGGATGAATGAAATAAACACCATTAAAGCAACATGAGCTTAACCAGTTGGAAGCTCTGGGTCTGGACAGGAAGATGTCTGTAACCCCCGTGACAAAAGCTAGTAATGAGAAACGTAGAAACGCAGAGCTGGAAGGGATCCCAAGGGTCATCTAGTCCAACCCCCTGCACAGTGCAGGAAATTCACAACTACACCCCCCCACACTCCCCTAGTGACCCCTGCTCTATGCCCAGAGGAAGGCAACAAACCTCCAGGATCCCTGGGCCAGCCTGGCCTGGAGGAAGAGATTCCTTCCTGAACCCAAAATAGTGATCGGCATTACCCTGGGCACGTAAGAAAAGGCCACAAGAGCCAAGCGTGGGCTCATCCCTTCCTGCCCTCCCGCCATGATCTGCTGCATTTCATAGAACCAGTTTGGTGTAGTGGTTAGGAGCGTGGACTCTGATCTGGGAGAACCGGGTTTGATTCTGCAGTTCTCCACATGAAGCCAGCTGGGTGACTTTGGGCCAGTCACAAGTTCTCTCAGAGCTGTTCTCTCAGGAGCAGTTCTCTCAGGGCTCTCTCAGCCCCACATCTACCTCACAGGTATTTTATTTTATTTATTTATTTGATTTTTTTACCCCACCCTACCCTGCCGAGGAAGGCTCAGGGTGGCTTACAATGAAACAATAAATAAAACAACAATATAAAATCAATATAAAATCCACAATAAAGTTGTGGGGAGGGGAAGGGAAAGGAG
>NW_015165994.1:0-3875 GCF_001447785.1 Gekko japonicus
CCAGCAGGGCTCTTCTTACATTCTTAAGGCTCAGCGATTCATCCGAAAGGATTTAATGGCCCATAGGATACTGCAATTATGAGGGGTGTCTGCTTTGCTGGATAAATGAGTGGCCTGCCCAACTGCATGTAGTTAGGATTGGCTGGTGGCAAGTAATCCCCTTTACCACAGAGATCTGTGGAATTCCTAGAGTACTGTTGGGGTGTGTGTGTGTGACATCATTTCTGGGTTTTTATCTGGAAACCATGTCATGGTGTCATCTACCTGGATGGATATGAAAGGAAGGCATTCCTTTAATGTAGGGAATGCTTCAGCAAATACAATTTGTATTATACGGTGTACACAATGAAATAATTAAAAATACAGGGCCCATGCTCTAGATGACTCTTAGTATAGCTAGAGTACATGCAGAGTACATCATGCGAAATGCTGGCCTGGATGAATCACAAGTGGGAATTAAGATTGCTGGGGAAAAGATCAACAACCTCAGATATGCAGACGATACCACTCTAATGGCAGAAAGTGAAGAGGACCTAAAGAGCCTCTTGCTCAGGGTAAAAGAGGAGAGCGCAAAAGTGGGCTTGAAGCTCAACATCAAAAAAACCAAGATCATGGCATCCGGCCCCATCACTCCTTGGCAAATAGAAGGGGAAGTCGTGGAAGTAGTGACAGACTTCACGTTCCTGGGATCCCAGATCACCACAGACTGTGACTGCAGCCATGAAATTAAAAGACGCCTGCTCCTTGGGAGGAAAGCAATGGCGAACCTAAACAGCATGATAAAAAGTAGAGACATCACCCTGCCAACAAAAGTCCGCATGGTCAAAGCAATGGTATTCCCAGTAGTCATGTATGGCTGCGAGAGTTGGACTATAAGGAAGGCCGAGCGCCGAAGAATAGATTCTTTTGAACTATGGTGCTGGAGAAGACTCTTGAGAGTCCCTTGGACTGCAAAAAGATCAAATCAGTCAATCCTAAAAGAAATCAACCCTGACTGTTCCCTGGAAGGCCAGATAATGAAACTGAAGCTCAAATACTTTGGCCACCAAATGAGAAGGGAGCACTCACTGGAAAAGACCCTGATGCTGGGAAAGATTGAAGGTCAAAGAAGACGGGGACGGCAAAGGATGAGATGGTTAGACAGTGTCAATAGAAGCCCTCCCACTGTTGACCCCCCCAAGCACCAAGAATACAGAGCATCCCTTGCCCCAGACTGAGAGTTCCTATCTATACCTCATGGCTAAGAGCCACGGATGGACCTCTGCTCCAGATGTTTATCCAGTTCCCTCTTGAAGCCATCCGCGCTTATAGCCACCACCTCCTCCTGTGGCAGTGAATTCCATGTGTTTATCACATTTATTTTACTACAGATTTTATTTGCTATAGCTTGACCCTTGAAGCATTCTCAGTGTATTTTGGATTGCGTTTCCCCCCCCTTTCTCCTTCGTTTGCTTCCTTTAATGTAGCCTGTCAGTCCGCCAAGAGGGACATGCCCCAAAGGCTTAAGAGAATGGTAACTGCCACTTTTGCTAACATCACTTTGGGAAATGCCCTAATATTACCATTCGTCCTGTCCCCCTCCCCCGCCGCTCATTTAACCCACTCAGATTCCTTACCATTTTGGGGTTCACCAGCGGCATTCGTTCCAAGGCAGGCCCAGAACCCCCAACAGGGACTGGAAAAAAATGTGTGCATTTCTGGTTTTAATTCCTTGACTCATAGTGCCTATGGATATGTCAACCTGTAGCCTGCTGGCTGGATTGCTTTCGTGCATCGTCTGTGTTGTGCGTATCTGAGTTCTCCACCATAGATTCTCTCCTTGTCTTTGCAGTTCATCTCAACCTATTCCCCGTCTTTGAAATGGGTAAATGGTTCCTAGAATCACAGAGTTGGAAGGGTTCCTACGGGTCATCTAGTCCACCCCCGCTCGATGCAGTATCAGCCTAGAGCATCCCTGACAAGTGTCCTGCCACTGCTTACTGACTGCCAGCGAGGGGAAGCTCCCCACCTCCTGAGGCAGCTGATTCCACGGTTGCACAACTCTTGCTGTAGAAAAGTGTTTCCTAAGATCCAGCCGGTACCTTCCCGCCCTTAATTTAAACCCATTCTTGCGAGTCCTCTCCTCTGCTGCCCACAGGAACAGGTCCCTGCCCTCCTCCTAGTGACAGCCCTTCAGATACTTCGAGAGAGCGATCTTGTCCCCCCTCAGCCTCCTCTTCTCCAGACTGAACATCCCCGAAGTCCGTCAGCCTTTCCTCACAGGGCTTGGTCTCCAGGCCCCCGATCATCCTCGTCGCTCACCTCTGCACCCGCTCCTTTCTGTCCACATCCTTTTGGAAGTGTGGCCTCCAGAACTGCACATAAGACTCCCGGTGCGGCCTGACCAATGCAGTGTGCAAAGAATGTCTTCTAGATATTACATTTTGTAACCAAATGCTGCATGTGCTTTCTTTGATCCATACTCTGTGGCTTGGCTAGCTGTCTTGAATTAACTGATCCCCCCGTACTTTCAGTTCTTGCTTTGTGTTCTTAACACAAGCTCGTATCCGGTTGATCCATACTGGACTGGCATTATTAACGTCATTATTCTTATTAATATTATTTATAAAATGCTTTTAAATTAAGTGCATCACAATAAAATGGTGGGTGGGTAGACTTGGTGGCGTAGTTTGTGCTCATCGTGTTTATACTGGCAGTTTGTAAGCGTTAACACCATCGCTTCAAAAAATCTGAAAAACCTGTTTGACCTGAGAGTGGGAGTAGACATGCTGTTAGCCATGGTCCAAACTATATATCACCTTCAACCCTCTAGAAGAAGAAGAAGCAGGAGGAGGAGGAAGAGGAGATTGGATTTATTCCCTGCCCTTCACTATCCAAAGGAGTCTCAAAGCGGCTTACAATCTTCTTTCCCTTCCCCTCCCCACAACAGACACCCTGTGAGGTAGGTGGGGCTGAGAGAGCTCTGACAGAGAGTGCTCTTTTTCAAGAACAGCTGTGCCAGAACTATGTCTTGCCCAAGGTCATCCAGCAGCTGCATGTGGAAGAGTGGGGAATCAAGCCCGGTTCTCCCAGATTAGAGTCCACGCAGTTAACCACTACACCAGATTGGCTCTCTTGTTTGTCTCCAGCGACCCAAAGCAATGGTCCCACATCAAAGGAGAAAGATGAAGTCCTTTGAAGGAAATAAATTTTTTAAAAGAGCAAAGTTCTTTTTTTTTTTTTTTTTTTTTGCCACAGCCGTCACTGTGAATTTTATCAGCTGGGATCCGAGAGCAAAGGTCTATCTGTTTGATCTTTCTTCCACAGTCTTTTGTGCATAGATGGGGGTGCTAAAAGGAATTATCGTCACACAACTTTGAAGACATTTTGCTTAGGTTTATTTAGTTTTCGAGACATTTGCCTCTTGAGTAAACCAAACAAGAAGAGGAGATTGGATTTATACCCCATCCTTCACTACTCGAAGGAGTCTCAGAGCAGCTTACAAACTCCTTTCCGTCCCCCTCCCCACAACAGACACCCTGAGAGCAATATTCCCTCTAAGCTGTGGAGTCCTGTGAGCAAAAATTCTACTTTGTGAGCTACTGGCATTAAAGTTGTGAGCGAGCAATCTGGCTATTGCATAAATCAGTTTGCTCTGGGGCCATCCTTCCTGAACGAAGGCAAAAATCTGTGAGCTGGAGGCTAAAAAACTGTGAGCTAGCTCACACCAGCTCAGTTTAGAGGGAATACTGCCTGTGAGGTAGGTGGGGCTGAGAGAGCGCTTGACAGAAACGGCTCTTTTTCAAGGACATCTCTTGTCAGAACTATGGCTTGCCCAAGGTCATCCAGCAGCTGCAAGTGGAGGAAGTGGGGAATCAACCCGATTCTCCCAGATT
>NW_015165994.1:4262-13811 GCF_001447785.1 Gekko japonicus
CTCTTTTTCAAGAACAGCTGTGCCAGAACTATGTCTTGCCCAAGGTCATCCAGCAGCTGCATGTGGAAGAGTGGGGAATCAAGCCCGGTTCTCCCAGATTAGAGTCCAGGCAGTTAACCACTACACCAAATTGGCTCTCTTGTTTGTCTCCAGCGACCCAAAGCAATGGTCCCACATCAAAGGAGCAAGATGAAGTCCTTTGAAGGAAATAAAATTTTTTAAAAGAGCAAAGTTCATTTTTTTTTTTTGCCACAGCCGTCACTGTGAATTTTATCAGCTGGGATCCGAGAGCAAAGGTCTATCTGTTTGATCTTTCTTCCACAGTCTTTTGTGCATAGATGGGGGTGCTAAAAGGAATTATCGTCACACAATGTTGAAGACATTTTGCTTAGGTTTATTTAGTTTTCGAGACATTTCCCTCTTGAGTAAACCAAACAAGAAGAGGAGATTGGATTTATACCCCGCCCTTCACTACTCGAAGGAGTCTCAGAGTGGCTTACAAACTCCTTTCCCTTCCCCTCCCCACAACAGACACCCTGAGAGCAATATTCCCTTGGCCTCATTGGCCCAACATGGTTCAAATCCCTTTATTAGGCTATACCTGTGTATTGGTAGTTATTCCTAACAATATCCTTGTTCCTGTCTGAACCAACGCTTTGAAATAAACCTTGCTTTGAATCAAACGTGGAGTTATTTCGAATGCCTGGGGATCCAACAATGATCCAACATTGGCTTCTCTTATGTTCTTATGGGTGCACCTGGAAGTCATGGTGACCTCTGGTAACTGCCCCCTACTGGGGGCCTGGAGGATATTCAGAGAGGTGGCCGAATAGAGCCTGCCCCCACCTCCCGACTGCTGGTATTCCAAGGAGGCCTCCCATCCAAGTACTTAAGTACTTTTCTCACGGGGTGAGAAAGGTTGGCAATCTTTGGGCTAGAGTGTGGGACTGGGATTTGGAAGGTCCTCTCTGGGGACTGGCGGGAGAGTTACCTTGCTGGGGGGGGCCCTCACTGGTGATGTAATTATGTCCCTGGTGACCTGCTGATGTCACCAGTAATGCGCTGACATCAGTCCCCTCATGCCAGAAACTGACTTCAGAAAATCAATAATTTGAGATGATGAAGAAGAAGAGATTGGGTTTATACCCCGCCCTTCACTACCCAAAGGAGTCTCAGAGTGGCTTACAAACTCCTTTCCCTTCCCCTCCCCACAACAGACACCCTGTGAGGTAGGTGGGGCTGAGAGAGCTCTCTCGAGAACTGCCCTTGAGAGAACAGCTCTGAGAGAACTTGTGACTGACCCAAGGTCACCCAGCAGCTGCAGGTGGAGGAGTGGGGGAATCAAACCCGGCTCTCCCAGATTAGAGTCCGCGCTCCTAACTGCTACGCCACACTGGCTCTCAGGTTGTAAATGTGAAACTCAGCCTCACTGACGGAAAATGAAGTGGTAGTTGGTAAAGCAATTTGGAAAGTTACATCTCCCATTTGTGTTGCTGTAGGGGGAAAAATCCCATACAAGTGGAAATGGATGTTTCAAATGTAAGATGAAGAATTCAGAAGACAGAAGTGGTTATCGCTTCAGGCACCTAGACTTTTATTTTTCACAACGCAAACACCCGTGAGCAAGCAGGATTTCTACTTGCACTTGGAGTTCTAGGGTCAGAACAATGTGCCCCACTGCCAAGCGAGAATGCCGGGAAACAGCTTTGAATTAAAGCCTTTCCAGTAAATCCTCTTTCCCAAGTCTTTTCCCTCTAGCTAGCCTCAAACTGTCAGCTAGAAGAAGAAAAGAAGTTTTTTATACCCAGCTTTTCTCTACCCTGAGGAGTTTCATGCTCTGTGCCAGAATACCAGAGACAAGAATCCAGAAACGGAGAGAGAGAGACACCTTGTAAACAAATGATACAGCAGAGGAGCAAACAGAACATCGAGAAAAATTAAAATCCGGGGGGGGGGGGGATTCATTCTTTGTCTGGTTTTAACAGAGAGCTGGGAATTTGCATCAACCTCGGCGTCTAGTCACGCCGGCCACATGACCACGGAAACGTCTTCGGACAGCGCTGGCTCTTCGGCTTGGAAACAGAGATGAGCACTGCGACCCTGGAGTCAGGTTCGACTGGCTTCCGAGCAAGGGAAACCTTGACCTTTGCCTTTACCTATTTTGGAACGGATAATAGCAAGTCGTATTTATGGGATGTAGTTGAGAGATACGGAACACCCGGCATGCAACTGTTTTGCAGGGTTCCCAGCTCCCGTCTTGGAAATTCCTGAAGATTTGGAAGTGGAGGCTGGGGGGAGGGGCAATGCTCCCTCTAAGCTGCGGAGTCTTGTGAGCAAAAATTCTACTTTGCAAGCGACTGGCATCAAAGTTGTGAGCGAGCGATTTGGCTACTGCATAAATTAGTTGGCTCTGGAGCCCTCCTTCCTGAGCTAAGACAAAAAGGTGTGAGCTGGAGGCTTAAACACTGTGAGCTGGCTCACCATAACTCAGCTTAGAGGGAACTCTGGAGGGAAGGGTACAATGCCACAGAGTCCACCCTCCAAAGCAGCAGTTTTCTCTAGGTGAACTGACCTCTGTCATCTGGAGTTCGGGTGTATAATTCTGGGAGATCTCCAGGCCACACCTGGAGCTTGGCAACCCTACGTTTCAGTGACCTGTACAACATTCCTGTAAAGTAGGCCAGCAATACTAACCCTTACGAAGCATGCGGGGGGGAGATGGCAGCTTGCCTGACGCTTTTGTGTGGGTTCATGACTAACGGAAGATTGGAACCAGAGTATACCAATGTACGCTCTTAGAGGCTGAAGTCGATAGGGATTTTAAAAGTGATATATTTAAGAGCTAAGAGGAGTGAAAAGTGGTGGGTAAGAGAAGGGTTAAACATCCACGACCCAAAAACAGCCTTTTCTCTACAAATATCCCCCTCCCCTCAACAGACAAAGACACATACACTTTGCACATTGCTAAAAAACCCGGACTCGACTGTGCGACTGAACAACAACAACAAAAACCCCCTCCAGTTGAGAAATCGTGCTTTTGGTGCCAAGTATAGAGTTTCAGCCTCGGGGAAGAATAATAGCTGGCTGTTGAATCATGCTAGCTGACGCCTTGCTTGAGTCTGGAAGTGTCCCTCCCCCCTGTTTTGTTAAGATGAAATAAAATGTCACAAAGTAGTGAGTGAGCTTTTGTGTCCCACTGAACTAGAGGAAAGTTTGAGTCCAGCGGCACGCACCTTAAAGACCAACAAAGTTTTCTAGGTATAAGCTTTGGCATGCATGCACACTTCTTCAGATACGTTGGAACAGATTTTGCCAACCACTACCAATGCTCCCTCTAAGCTGTGGAGTCTTGTGAGCAAAAATTCTACTTTGTGAGCTGTTGCAAGCGATTTGGCTACAGCATAAATTACTTTGCTCTGGAGTCACCCTTCCTGAGCTAAGACAAAAATATGTGAGCTGGAAGCTAAAAAACTGTGAGCTAGCTCACACTAACTCAGCTTAGAGGGAACAATGACCACTACATATAGGTTTGAGAAGAAGGAGAAGAAGAAGAGGAGGAGGAGGAGATTGGATTTATACCCCCCCTTCACTACCCGAACGAGTCTCAAAGCGGCTTACAAACTCCTTTCCCTTCCCCTCCCCACAACAGACACCCTGTGAGGTAGGTGGGGCTGAGAGAGTTCTTTCCAGAACTGTCCTTGAGAGAACAGCTCTGAAAGAACTTGTGACTGACCCAAGGTCATGCCAGCAGCTGCAAGTGGAGGAGTGGCGAAATCAAACCTGGTTCTCCCAGATTAGAGTCCGTGCACTTAACCACTACACCAAACTAACTCTTTTATTGTCCGTAAGCTAATTTGCTGCTATTCACGGGTCTTACCAACTGCTTCAATCCAATCTTAGCTGTACTTATTGCTCAGTTACTTGTGCATCTTAACTCAATTTTTGGCAACTACACCACCCATACATAGTGGTTAGCAAAATCTGTTTCAATGTACCTGATGAAGTGTGCATGCACACAAAAGCTGATACCCAGAATTAAATGTTATGGGTCTTAAAGGTTATTGTCCGTAAGCTAATTTGCTGCTATTCACGGGTCTTACCAACGGCTTCAATCCAATCTTAGCTGTACTTATTGCTCAGTTACTTGTGCATTTTGATTCTAATTAACCCTTTTTGGCAACTACACCCCCCATACATAGTGGTTAGCAAAATGTGTTTCAATTTACCTGAAGAAGTGTGCATGCACACGAAACGCTGTCGAATTTTTTACCTCACGGACCACCGCGTCTGGCTGTCCCCCCAAATCAGCACTACCCCTTCTTTCCCTCAGCACTGGTCTTCCTCAGTCAACAGGACCGGTTCAAGGAATTTTGTCACCTCAAGGGAGTCACCGCCTTGGCCTGTCCTACAATCACAAGCCCAGAAAGTGACGCTCGTCGGTCACCTCTCGTGTCACTGAGAGAGAATCAAGCCCCGGCCATGTATCGGTCCCCTCTGCTGTCGAAATTTTTACCTCACGGACCGCCGCGTCTGGCTGTCCCCCCAGATCAGCACTATCCCCTTTTCCCCCTCAGCACTGGTCTTCTTCAGTCAACAGGACCACTTCAAGGAATTTTGTCACCTCAAGGGAGTCACCGCCTTGGCCTGTCCTACAATCACAAGCCCAGAAAGTGACGCTCGTGGCTCACCTCTCGTGTCACTGAGAGAGAATCAAGCCCCGGCCATGTATCGGTCCCCTCCTCATTTTGCCCAGTCACTTGGGCAGCCAGGCCGGAAACTTGGCCCCGCCACTCAGTATCGTAGCCGGTACCTAAACTGGACGTCATACGTAGGCTGCATCACGCCAAACCCATAGCGGGTCTTCTCCAGAGGAGGGACCTCCACGTCTTGGTTAACCAACTGCAGCTCAAAGTAGGTGAGCATCAGAAAGACGAAAAGCTTCATCTCGTTGACGGCAAAGAAGCGTCCAGGGCACATGGAGGTCCCCGCCCCCCAGGGCATGGTGAAATACTTCACCTTTTCGCCGTTCTTATAGAATTCCTTTTTGACGCCGTTTTGGTTCAGGAAGCGGTCGTATCTGAAGACATGAGGCTCGGGGTGGATCTCCGGATCCATGTGCGCCGACAGGTAGGGGAAGATCCCGATCCGGTCTCCTTTGCGCACGGCGTATTCCCGCCCGTCGCTCATCTTGAGCTTCATGTCCTCCTTCACGGCCCTGATCAGCAGAGGGGCGGCGGCCAACCTCAGAGTCTCCTCCACGGCACTGTCCAAGACAGGGGTGTCGGTTAGCATCTCCTTGGTGACATTAATCACCGCCCCACCCGGCTTTACCTCCTGTCCCGATTCCCTCAGCACCCTGTCCACCTCTTTCCTCACGTCTTCCATCGCCTTTGGGTTTTTCATAAGGTGTAGAAGGAGCCAGAAGGATGCTGGGCCGGTGTTTCCTTGGGCGGCCCAGAGAAGCAAAAACATAAACCTGTCCCGCATGTATTCGGGCATCCCCTCCTCAGCGAGCTGCTGCTCCTGTTCCCTCACCCACCCACTGATGTTGTCCTTCTGGTGCACGTTATTTACGGAGAGGAGGCCCCAGAATAGTCTCTTCAAGCGTTCGGCTTCCCGCTTCTTTCCATAGGACAGCGTAGAGGTGGCCAAGCGTGGGAAGAGTTTGTCGTATTTCCGGAATTCTTCGTACACCTCTTCAGAGTGCCGTAGGTCGTCCTTCTCGCCCCCTGGGAGGCCGTTTTCACCTTTACGAGGCTCGTTCCCGTACAAAGCCAGGTATCCAGCTCTAAAGACCGTGTTGTAGCAAAAGTGGAAGAGCCCATCTTGTTCCCAGGGTCTTCCCCCTTCGGCCGAGCCTAGGCTGTGTAGCATCACCGTTTGTAAGCCGTCCATCATCGCCTGAGTCATCACCACGAGCCCGTTCCCTTTGAGGTGCTTTGTGCTGGCACTGTCCATGATCTTGTGGCTCAATGAAGAGGGCTGATATCCAAACACTTTCTCTACCAGTTCTTCCGCAAATTCATTGAAGTCCAGCTTGGCTCTCGCTTCTTTCACCACGGCCCCGAAAGAGAGAGGGTCCATCAGGAAAGTGAAGTGGTAGCCGCCGAGCAGCACGGTGAAAATATCCCCGTGTTTCTTCTGCATCTTTCGCAAGAAGTCCACACCATCGCTCCTGAATGCCAGGGCATGTCCGAGCCAGGGGATTAATCCTTTCTCCAAGGGGGGCTCGTTGGCTCTCCGCTTGCGGAATGCCCCTGCCAGGTAAAGCCCACCGAAAGCGGCCGCTAAGAGGGCACACAGGATCGCCTCCCAGAGTGCCATCTCAGAGAGCTTTGTACCAGAGCTACCCAGGAAGCTGTTTACAGCCAGAAAGTGCTTATAAGGCAGGTCTTATCTGCTTACAAAAGGAGTTGGCAGAAAGAGAGAGAGAGAGAGAGAGAGAGAGAGAGTGTACTGTAATTAACTCTTCATTTTGCATACCGCATTTTCAGCAGGCAAAGCCACAATGCAGGAGCCGGGAACAAGGAACAATAATTAAGTGGGGGCGGAAGGCAGCTCCTTATTCCAATTTGTAACTTTCCGCACAACCCAAACAGAAAGCACGCCATGTTTCAACACTGTAATCACTGCTCAGAGCCAGTTCGGTGTCGTGGTTAAGTGCGCGGACTCTAATCTGGGAGAACCGGGTTTGATCCCCCACTCCTCCACTCGCACCTGGCTGGATGACCTTGGGCAAGCCGTAGCTCTGATAAGAGCAGTCCTTGAAAAAGAGCAGTTTCTGTCTGAGCTCTCTCAGCCCCACCGACCTCACAGGGTGTCTGTTGTGGGGAGGGGAAGGGAAAGGAGTTTGTAAGCCGCTCTGAGACTCCAAGTGAAGGGCGGGGTATAAATCCAAACTCCTCCTCCTCCTCCTCCTGCTCTCTGGCCTTCAAGACCAGTGCCCCCGGAGAAAAAGGCTGCATTGGACAGTGGACTCTATGGCTTTATGCCCTGGCTGAGGCGAGGTCCCTTCCCTGCCTAAACCCCACCCTCCCCAAGTTCTACCCCCAAAATCTCCAGGACTTTCCCAGACCAGAATTGGTAACCTTGCAGAGGGAGTAACTGAATTTATCCTGGTGAAAACAGGGGGGAAAGAAGACTCGTGTGTACTTCAACATTAAAAGAATCATCAGAACAGAAGCTCTTGTGAATTAAGACCCGCTTTTTCGGGTGCGTGAAGTGCATTCTCAACTAGCAGGCTGTCACGATTGATGGAAATGCTCTCCCGCTAGTTTCTGAACATTGAAGAAGAAGAAGAGATTGGATTCATACCCCGCCCTTCACTTGGAGTCTCGGAGCGGCTTACAATCTCCTTTTCCTTCCCCTCCCCACAACAGACACCCTGTGAGGTGGGTGGGGCTGAGAGAGCTCTGACACAAACTGCTCTTTTTCGAGGACAGCTGTGCCAGAGCTTGTGACTGACCCAAGGTCCCATCAGCAGGTGCAAGTGGAGGAGTCGGGAATCAAACCCGGTTCTCCCAGATTAGAGTCCGCACACTTAACCACTACACCAAACTGGCTCTCTACAACGTTGCTGTTGTTGATGTAAAAATGGGGTCCATTTGTTCTTTAGCATAGAGAGTGATCTGTTAGTCCTACGTAGGAGGCAGAAGGGCACTGTGGAACGGTGATGGCATTCATCTCATCGATGGACAACTTGCTGGATAAGCCCCTGATGTAAATGTGAAGGTCTGGGAAGAGCCAGGCTATAAGGACACCACTGGCCCAATTTGTATCTTGCATTTGCTCCGCTGTTTTACCAAACCCACGTTGGGACAGAAACCCCCCTCTGCGATTGCACACGACTTTCACTTTGATTGATTGTCGGATTTTATGGCAGTGTCCAGACTGCATGCCGCTTCCACGTCGTTTCATCTCTTGGTTTTATGGTACTGTCTGCATAGAGTGGAGTGCCGCAGGGCTCGGTCCTAGGCCCAGTGTTGTTCAGTGTTCTTATAAATGATCTGGAGGAACATATAGAGGGGATGCTTATCAAATTTGCAGATGACACGAAGCTGGGTGGGATTGCTAATTCTGAAGAAGTCAGTGTCAGGATTCAAAATGATCTAGATAGGCTGGAACAGTGGGCGGAGACATATAAAACGAATTTCAACAGAGAGAAGTGCAAAGTACACTTAGGTACAAAAGACCAAATGTCCCTACACAGAGAGCAATAGAGTAACACGTGGTTGACCATTTTTTCTCTGTCCAGTTGGCAGGGGTAACCATGTTGGGAGTAAGGGATATTGTGTCTTCCTCCCTTCTACAAGAGCTGATGGTAATGCCTTAAAGTAGGCCAAGGTTAAGGCTCTTTGGGTATTTAGGGAATTCTAAAACTTAGCTAAGCAGGCTCGGCCCTGGCTAGTATTTGGATGGGAGACCACCAAGGAATACCAGAGCGAAGACGTAGAGGCAGGCCATGGCAAACCACCTCTGAGTGTCTCTTGCCTTGTTTGCTGTAAGTCAGCTGTGACTTGACGACGGCAACAATAATGCAAAACACAGAGTTTGCGGGAGCAAAGTTTTTGCCATGATTCCAGATAAGGCTGTGCCACCACACTATGGGTGCGTTCAGACAGGCAGCTAATCCCGCCGTTAGGCCAGTTTGAATTTTATCCCGATCTTTTTAATCCATCGTAGCACGACCAGACATGCCCCTGGTGAAGCAACTTACTGCGCGCTGCCTCCATTGTGTATTGTCTAGACGGCGTCCACTGAAGGAGGCATGCGTGGTGGGTTTTTTAAAAAAAAAACCCCTTTTTGCGCATGCACATAGGCGTCCTTGTTGATCCACGCATGTGAACAGATTTTTTTAATATGGCGCCCGCTCGGGATGGTCTGACATCAGACCACCCCGACGGGAGGATTGCGCGCTGGTGGAACGATCAGATGGGTGAAAGTCCGCAGTTGTCCCGCAGGCAACCGAAAATCCTAGATTTAAAGTGCTATCTTTTAAGTACGGCTCCGAAGCGCGGCAAAACGGGATGCCCACGGAAGAGGGACATTTCCCAGATGTTTGTGTCTGGACGTTACCTTTAGATCCGTGAGGCAATCGTGCCCCGCGCGGATCTAAAGAGCCATCTGATCGGACTCTATGTCTACTTGAAGTGCTATATCCTAGATTCGCGGGTGAATAATATCTGTAAATCCAAGATGGCGTAAGGCCAGGGAAGCAAGCCCATAGAAACGTAGTTTCTCCTCAACAGCTCTCACCCAGTGTGAGAGAAAGAATTCTGAAAGAATTGATGAAGTGCAAGAAAGTATTGCATATATTTCACTCCCCCTAGGGTTGCCAGCCTCCAGGTGGGGCCTGGAAATCTTCTGCTTTTACAACTGATCTCTAGCTGACAGAGATCATCTCCCCTGGAGAAAAGGGCTGCCTTGAAGGGTGGATTGTATGGCATTGTACCATGCTAGGCCCCTCCCCTCCCCAAACCCCATCCTCTACTTAGGGCTGCCAAGTCCCCCCGGGGGCGGATAACCCCCCGCTTTGGAGGCCCGATTTCC
>NW_015165994.1:13879-19835 GCF_001447785.1 Gekko japonicus
CTACCTCTCCTGGATCCACACCCAAAGTCTCCAGGTATTTTCCAACCCAGACCTGGCAACCCACCAAGACTCAATATTATGGAATATGGTGTCATCATGGCTTAATTGGTTTGGAAAAGGGGAAGTTATGTGCGGGTTGTCCTCAAATGCACATCCTTAGGTCTAAAAAGCCTATTTTACGCTCATTGGGAGTTGGTTTTTATTTTAAGTTTAAAAAAAACCCTTTGTGTTTGTGTCTTTTATAAAGCTGATATCTCCGCTGCCTGGCATTACATTTTATGACGCACATGGCCCGGCCCAACAAGGTCTCGTTTATGTCAGATCCAGCGAGGGCTGCCAAGTAATGGCGGGGAATTGTATGTCTTCGCAGAATCTGTGCCGCAGGGACGGCGAGACGTGTTGCACCCGCCGTTGCCAGGATTTGCCGGAACGTATCGCTCTGGCAACGGGGCTCCAAACAGCCCCATTGCCAGAGCGACGCATAGCGTCATGTCCTGGCGATGGCGGTGCAGCGCGTCTCGCTGTCCCCGTGGCACGGATTCTGCGAAGACATGCGGATCCCCCACCACGATTTGGTGAGATTTGGAAGCCCTAGATCCGGCCCTCATAACAAATGAGTTTGATACCCCTGGCTTAGAGGGAATATCGGCATGTCAGCAGGTGCCAGCAAGCTTTCAGTTTCTGTGGGCTGGGGTAGAAAACGTGAAGTCATGGCCAATACCCAAACCATCCAGCATAGCTACTTCAGTGTTGCAATATGGGAGCCATCTGTTGATTACGTTGCCCGTTTACGAGGCTGGTTGTTCCCAATAACTTGGGGTGATGCCGTGGGAAAGACACAATGAGAAAAGAGCCTGTCATGATCTGGGCTGTGCCACCAGAGGCCTACTAAGCCAAGGGAGCCTGGCTAGCAGTAGGTGAGGCTGGGTCTACAACTCCCAGAAGCCCCTGAGAGGTTTTGGAGCCAAAATTGACCAATAGGGAAGAGGAGGGCTGGGGAACAAAAGGGCTGGTGCCAGAGCAGAAGCTGTTCTTTTTCCCAGAGGGCAGAGACTGCAGGGAGAGACTCTCATCCTGAGGGAAGGGTGAGTAGTGTAAGGCCACTTGAGATAGTGAGCTAGGGACAGGATATATTTAGACGTGTAAGGGCATTTGATTTCTTTTCTTTTCACCCATTTATTGTTCTTTTGCACTTTGTTGTTTGACCTCCTATAAAATAAACCTTTTCCTTGTTGTACTCTGCCTGGTCCTCACACCTTTTATTTGGCCAAAAGGAAGGTCTAAAGGTCTTGGGAGAGTGCTCTGGGCCTTCTCAAGGGAGCCTGGAACCAGAGTGGTGGCAGCGTCAGGTGACACCCCACCTGAGCTGTTGTGTCTTTACTATTGACAAGTAATGTTAAGCTTGAAACTTTAGCCAGGATTCTAATCTGGAACAATCTCATTGGCTAATGAACAACTGTAACCAATCAAATGTAAGAGAACTGTACTGGAGGGAACAAAAGGAATTGGTTGTTATCTATGTAATATGATTGGACCTTAACTATGAAAGTGCGTGGCTACACCAGCCCGTGAGTGTTTAAAAATGAGCTGTGCTCCACTGTAATTTGTTGTGTGTTGTCTTGTGTGATCTTTGGACTTCTCGTTCTCAAATAAAACTGATTCACTTGTTACTTACATCGTTGTTGAGTTGCATCCTTAACAATTGGCGACGAGGATGGGATACAAGAGTGGGTAGGCAGCCCCGCTGAACCGATACAAGAACGGAGAACAGAGACACACACCCGGCCGAGCCAGCTGAGGCACCACTAGTTGTTGTGGCTGCACCCACCGCTGAAATGGCTGTCAACCCGGTGTTCGAGGCATTTGAACCAGGAATGGAAGACTGGGACTTGTACCTGTCCAGGTTTGAGGTCCACTTGCAAGCCAACCAGATCGTAGACGAGGCACGGAAGAAGGCAACGCTGCTCAGCTCATGCGGCAAAACCATTTTCGACATTGCCCAGTCCCTGGTTGCACCAACTGAAATCCAGACGGCGACCTTGAAGGTCATCACAGACAAGTTGAAGGCTCATTTCTCACCACAGCCGTCCCAAATAGCTTGTTGACACACGTTCTACAAGCGAAGCCAGGGCCCAACCAAGCATTGCTGAGTACGTGACCGCCCTGCAGAAGGCAGCCCGGCCCTGCAACTTCGCCAACCTTGAAGAAGCGTTACTCGACCGTCTCGTATGCGGCCTTCGTGACAAGAGGCTTCAACAACGCTTGTTCGTAAAGACTGCGATCACCTACGAAGTGGCCTATGTGGAGCCTGTCACTGCCAAAGCTGCTGAGAGGTCGATGCGAGAGGTCTGTCAGTGCTACGTCCAGGCTGGGAAGGACCAGGCTGTACACCACCAATCGACCAGCAGTTCCAAGGGAGAGACAGAGGACATCCACCGCACACAAGTGACGCGTCAGAAGTGGACCCCACTGAAACCTGCACCATGGCACACTTGCGCTGGCTGTGGCGCCAGTCATGAGCGAGACCTCTGTTGGGCACGAGATGTCATCTGTTGTGCCTGTGGGAAACGAGGTCATTTGGCCAGGGTCTGCCAGGCCAAGAAGAAATCGCCACCGTCATCTCCTACCGCAAGGCCTAAGGTTCGAGGCACCGAAAGCGCACGGTCTGCTGACTGCCACCAGACCGACTCCTGCAGCTGCACAGCACAGCACAGCACAGCCCTGAACACCGGAGCAGGCGTCAGCGGAAAAATCCTGGTCACCGTTCGTCTAGATGGAGTTCTATACGACATGGAAGTCGACTCTGGTTCCGCGCTGACCATCATCTCATTGCAGACGTGGCAACGTTTGTTCCCGCGAAGGAGCCGCCGTCGCCTGACTCTGTCCATGGCGCACCTTTCCGATTTCCAGGGGCGGCGCATTCCACTGGCTGGCCAGGTCAGTTTTGAAGTGGAGTTCAAGGGTCGCAAGGTATAGTTGCCCCTCTTGGTTGCTGAGGGTGACCGGGCCAGTTTGCTGGGCCTGGATTGGTTCAACGCCCTTGGTATCGCAGTAACAGGTGTTAACAAGGTGTGTGCGAATAAAGGGAATTGCATTTATGAAGAGTTCCAGGAGGTTTTTGGTGGAGTGCTGGGTTAGTATACAGGTCCACCTGTGTGGTTCGACCTGGATCCCTCTGTGTTGCCAATCCGCCTAAGGTATAGAAAGGTTCCAATAGCTATGAAGGCTAAAATAGAGGCGGAATTGGACAAGCACATAGCCCAAGGTATTCTCTAACCTGTACCATATGGTAAATGGGAGACCCCGATTGCAACACCAGTGAAATCTGATGGCTCTGTGCGTATATGTGCCGATTACAAGTGTACGATCAATAAGGCTTTGCAACAACAAGGCTTTGCACACACACATTCCTTAGTTCATGTCTCATGACTAGGATGCTGTAATGTATGAAGGGGAGGGGGGGGAAGGAGGAGATGGATTTTCAATAAATACAGCTGGTGAGTGAGAGCATTCATTCAGTCAGCTTCAGACAGCTTCCTGCAGACTTGTGTCCTGTCATCTTTGCATCGCGTGCACCCCTGCACCCCACACCCCAACAAGTGACACCACACGGCCTTACCACTCAAGGGAAACAGAACTCTCAGTTAACAAAGGTTGTTTGTTGTGGGGGAACCGGGTGGTGGTGCCGCCCAAGCTAAGGGCGAGAGTCTTGGAAGCTCTACATGATGGCCATCCAGGCATAGTCCACATGAAAGCTCTGGCAAGGAGCTATGTCTGGTGGCCCAAGCTAGATGCTGAAATTGAGGACTGGGCCCAGCACTGTATGACTTGCCAACAATCGAGACCTGACCCGCCTCAAGCCCCGGTCCAACACTGGGAAAGCACTAGTAAGCCTTGGTCTCGCTTACATATTGATTTTGCTGGGCCATTTCAAGGCCAAATGTTTTTAATTTTGGTTGATTCTTTCTCCAAATGGCTTGAGGTTACTCGTATGCAGTCTACAACGTCGTAGGCTGTAATTAATGTGTTGTTCTGGGGCTTTTCCACTCATGGGCTGCCGGACGTGTTAGTGTCCGATAACGGGCCCCAATTTACCTCAGGGGAGTTTGAAAAGTTTCTGAGGGACAATGTAATTAAGCAAGTACTGTCCGCGCCGTTCCATCCGGCCACAAATGGGCAAGCCGAACGGATGGTTCGGACAACTAAGGAGGCACTTAAGAAGTTGGGTCCCGGGGGCAGAAGCTAGGCTCTTTCCTCCTGAGGCAACATATCACACCCTGTAAAGCAACTGGGAGGTGCCCAGAAGAGCTCTTAATGGGTCGTAGGCTTACAACCCTTCTGGACAGGCTCCATCCGGACCTGACAGAAACTCGGCCCCCCAGAGGTCCTGGACTTTCAAACGTAACGACAAGGTTTTCACGCACAATTACGGAGAGGGTCACTTATGGCTTCCCGCCATTATCTGGGACGTTTTGGGTCCCCGTATGTATGTGGTGCAGCTAGCAGATGGCAGGAAATTGCGGCGCCACATAGATCAGCTCAGGCAGAGGTGGGCTGACTCCAGTCTTGAGTCCAGCAAGAAACCTGACTCGATCCCTCGCCCAGAAGGCGAGCAATGAGGGCCTCCAGATGAGGAGGTGAGTGTTGCGGAGCCCCCAATAGAACCTGAGTGTGGCTTACTCCCCACTCAGGACAGTGACACCTCTGAGACAAGCCAGCCAGACTCACTGGACAGTGAGCCATCCAGGGCCCCTGAAGCCTTAGCACCACCAGAACCTATTCGCAGGTCAGGTCGAACAAGGTGTGCCCCTCCCTACTTGAAGGACTACATATGTCCGGGTATTGTTCCATCTTAGGGGGGGAGGAATTGTTGCCTCTTTACCATTGACAAGTAATGTTAAGCTTGAAATCTTAGCCAGGATTCTAATCTGGAACAACCTCATTGGCTAATGAACAACTGTAACCAATCGAATGTAAGAGAACTGTACTGGAGGGAACAAAAGGGATTGGTTGTTATCTATGTAATATAATTGGACCTCAACTATGCAAGGGCGTGGCTACACCAGCCCGGGAGTGTTTAAAAAGGAGCTGTGCTCCACTGTAATTTGTCGTGTGTCGTCTTGTGTGATCTTTCGAGTTCTCGTTCTCAAATAAAGCTGATTCACTTGTCACTTACGTCATTTTTGAGTTGCATACTTAACATGAGCCATGACAGAGCTGCACCAGTCACAGGAGATTAAAAAATGAGTCCAAAGCCAATGGTTCAAAATCAGGTAAAACGTGAGAGCCAGTTGGGTGTAGTGGTTAAGTGCATGGACTCTAATCTGGGAGAAGCGGGTTTGATTCCCCACTCCTCCACTTGCAGCTGCGGGGTGACCTTGGGCAAGCCATCGTTCTGTCAGAGCTGTTCTCTCAAGGACAGTTCTGGAAAGAGCTCTCTCAGCCCCACCTACCTCACAGGGTGTCTGCTGTGGGGAAGGGAAGGGAAAGGAGTTTGTAAGCCACTCTGAGTGAAGGGTGGGTTCTAAATCCCATCTCCTCCTCCTCCTCCTCTTCTAAAATATATATTTTATTAAAGGTAAAGGTTCCCTTGCTCGAAAGCCAGTCGAATCCGACTCTAGGGTTGCGGTGCTCCTCTCCGTTTCAAAGCCGAAGAGCCGGCGCTGTCCGAAGACGTTTCTGTGGTCACGTGGCCGGTATGACTAAACACCAAGGCGCATGGAACGCTGTCACCTTCCCACCGAAGTGGTACCTATTTATCTACTTGCAATGTCTTGCTTTCGAATGGCTAGGTTGGCAGGAGCTGGAACTAGAGACGGGAGCTCACTCCATCATGCGGCACCCGGGTCTCGAACTGCTTTATTTATTTATTTATTTATTATTAAATTTATACCCCGCCCTTCCCCGTAGGGCTCAGGGCGGCTAACAAGGCAAGAAAAGGCTTGCTAGTAAAACA
>NW_015165994.1:20584-28852 GCF_001447785.1 Gekko japonicus
GGACCCGAAGCAACGGGTTTAAATGACATGCAGAAAGGTATCGGCTGGAGATTAGGAAACACTTTTCCACGGTCAGAGTGGTTCAAAGGTGGAATCAGCAGCCTAGGGAGGTGGAATTAGCTCCCCTTCACTGGCAGCTTTCAAGAAGAGGCTGGGCGAATATTTGTCAGAGATGCTTTAGGCTGGTCCTCCATTGGGCAGGGGGTTGGACTAGATTATCTGAATGGCCCCTTCCAACTCTATGTTTCTGTGATTCTATGAGATGTGAGAATGGCGCTTGGGGAGGACAAGGACCTCAGTGGGGTACAAAGCCGTAGAGTCCACCCTCCCAAACATCCCTTTTCTCCAGAGGGACTCAGGCCCATGGCTACGGGGGGCGCCTTTGGGGGCCCTGCCCCTTTAACTAAAAGCCCCGCCCACAAAGAGCTGTGCCAGAAATTTTATTTTTGCTCATTTCCCAAAGGCTTTTAAAAGATTCACCATGGCCTAGGCGGTATACAGCTTGACCGGGCTAGCAGAAAGGGGGACTGTGGGAGATGTATTGAAGGTGCTGCTCTTAAGTGCCCGTCGAAGCTTTCTTGCCATGTGGGAGAAAATGCAAAAGGGATTTAAGTGTCTTCTCTAGGCAATTCAGTGACCTCTGAGCTGTTTCTTCCCCTAGGAACTGATGCGCTCACCGCCCTGTCCCTTGAAAGGAAGGGCTAGAAATAGGCTCTGAGCCTCCCCCTTTGGAGACAGGCATTCAGATTAACTGTAATTTAACTGCCCCCTTAAAAAATTTAATGCCCCCTGAACAAAAAAAAATCCTACCTAGAGGCCTGGGGGGGACTGGTATAAATGAGAGCCAGCATGGTGTAGTGGTTGAGGGCGCGGGCTCTAATCTGGGAGAACCAGGTTTGATTCCCCACTCCTCCATATGCAGCTACTGGATGACCTTGGGCAAGCTGTAGTTCTGCTTTGTATGCCCTTGGAGGAATAGCCACTTGCCAACTGTCTGTCTTCCCCCTGGCACTCCTTTAAAATAGTGTGTCTGAACAGTGGAGGTCTATGTGGTTCAGAGAACCACCACCCAGCATTAAAAGTTATAAAGTATTTATTTAAAAGAAAATTCTCACAAGCATACTTTTAGCACGGCACCAGACTGAGCAAGGGATTAGAAAGAAATGGGTAAAACGCAATCCCTCTGTCCCTCTCTCTATACACACCCTATCAGATGTTAAAATATAGGACAGGCTCCTTAGCTGAGGGAGTTACAGATCTCTACAGACTCTGTATTACCTTGAAACTTCCTTCAGATCTCCAGGACAGCACATGGTTAAATGGCTGCCTCCTCCAGACCTCAGTTCTGCTCTGAGGGACTCCACACCAAAGAGACCTTCCTTGTTGCTCCCCTGAGTTTTATCACCTCTATTTCCCCCACCCACTGACCAGGCCAGGTCAGAGAAGCTTTTCTGGGAGTCTCCAGAAATTTCCTTCCTGAAGTCTCTCTAGTATTTAATTCCTCCAGATCTCTGTTCCCTGCTTGGAGAAGGGGGAGAGCTTGGCCCACCCATTATCTCATCTCCTAGATCTATTAGTATCTATATGAAGGTGGGCTGAGAAAAGCAACTGAACTGAATCCCCCCCTTCCTGCCTGTTCTGTGCCCGGGGGGGTGGATGTTTAAAACTCAGAGTGAAGGTTTTGCTCATTTCAAACCCCCAAGAAAAAAATGCCTTTCTTCACAGGCTTAAACTTTATACTTCTGCTTTGCTTCAGACCAACACAGCTACCCACCTGAATTTACAAACTGACACTTGTTTCTGCTTGAAGAAAAAAGTGTGTTGTCTTTCCTAGGATCTCAGTCCAGAAACCTTTAATGGCATAAAATAAGGAAGAAATACAATGGATAAAAGTAGGTACCAACAATAATTCCAGACATAAGATAAAAATGTTTTAAAACTTAAAACAATCAGATATAATATCTCAAACGATCTCAATCAAGAGTTCTCTGGCTTTGATTGAGTGGGGTAGTTACCAACAGGATGTTGGCCAAATACTCTGCCACCATTTCTGTCACTTTAGGATATTTATCCGCCAATAGATATTGAGTAGTTCCCTCAAAAGAACCAGGATAATTAGGAATAACCGGGTCAAGAAGTCGTTTACAAAGTTTGTGGAACTTCGGGCAATAAAGTAAGATATGAGAAACTGAATCAGGTTCAAATGAACAGTGATTGTATAGTCTGTTCTCAAAAGGGATTTTCTGATACCTTCCCAAAAGGACGGCTGAAGGAAAAATATTCAATCTGGCTAACATGAAAGCCTAGCGGTGTAAGGGTTTAGTAATCAAAGTTGTGTATGGCTGAAGATTAACTGAATTTTTTTTAATGGTGCTCCCCCCCCCCGAAAACAGAAAGTTCTCTCTTTAATTTTGTTCCCAGTAGGCAGAAACGGAGTACCTTTGAACATCAACCAAATGTTTAGCTATCAAGGCTCTCCATGGGTAGGCATATTTCTTTTGAAATCATTTAACGAGGACAGAGCAACAGCCAAGATTATATCCCAGAAGGGCAAAGTGTTCATGTGCTCATGATTTCCCAAGAGATATTCTCAACCATAAAATCTCTGCCCTTTCCCCCAATAACTGAGAGGTAAGATGTGTGGACGAAGAAGAAGAGGAAAAGAAGAAGAGATTGGATTTATACCCTGCCCTTCACTTGGAGTCTCAGAGCGGCTTACAAACTCCTTTCCCTTCCTCTCCCCACAACAGACACCCAGTGAGTTAGGTGGGGCTGAGAGAGCTCTGAGTGAGAACTGCTCAGAAAGAACTTGTGACTGACCCAAGGTCACACCAGTAGCCGCATGTGAAGGAGTAGGGAATCAAACCCGGTTCTCCCAGATTAGAGTCCGTGCTCCTAACCACTACACCAAATTGGCTCTCGAGATTGGTACTACGTGGCTCGATCAATTGCGAATTCTCCGTCACAATCTTCACGGAATATTTCACCCATCAGCACTCCTCCTTTCCCCCAAAACTGAGCGGTAAAATACAGTTGCCCTTGTTGGAGAGAGCGACTCAGCAGGCCTGGAAATTGGAGGGTGCTACATCACTCTGGGTTTGTATAGGTGTTATCTCTCTGAATGGGATGCCTCTCTTTGTCTTAACCTGGGAACTGCCCTCTGACTCCTCCTCTCTCTCTCACTCACTCCCTTTGTCCTCTCCCTCACTCACATGGCCTTCCATGGAGACACATGTTTCTGCAGGTCTCCTACAGAGAGAATGCCCTCGTACTCCCATACATGTGATGTCAGACAAGCTGCTGTTTGTGATAGGGAAAATTGCCTTTAGATTAGGCTTCCCTCTCTCTTTTTGACTACAGCCTGAATGGGAACCGGATCTACTTGAATAAATGTGAGTTGACCCTTTTTGCTATATACTTCTTGGGCTCTACTGGTAGCAGGAGCTCTTTTGCATATTAGGCCACACACCCCTAGTGTAGCCAATCCTTCAAGAGCTTACAGAGCTCTTCTTACTGGGGCTACTGTAACCGGGTTCTTGGAAGATTCGTTTACTACAATCAGCATCACAATTCCATGATGGGGCAAAACTCTGCTGTGTTAACCAAATAACCCAATAGCCCTAACCCAGATGGCCCATGTTGGCTTGGTCTTGCTAGGTCTTGGAAGCTAAGCAGGGTTGGCCCCGGTCAGTACTTGGATGGGAGACCATCGAGTAAGCCGAGGGTTGCTGATAGAGGCAGGCCAATGGCAAAACCCACCTCTGAACGTCTCTTGCCTTGAAAACCCAACGGGGTCGTCATCAGTGCTCCGTCTAAGCTGCGGAGTCTTGTGAGCAAAAATTCTACTTTGTGAGCTGCTGGCATTATAGTTGTGAGTGAGCGATTGGGCAGCTGCATGCATTAGCTTGATACAAAACCAAAATAGGACCCACGGTAAGTAGGAAATACCAAAAAAATCACCAAATACCATGCTACAGACGGTGATAAAATATCTCAAATAATTTTGAGATATTTTTTGTTTTATATTTTTACAATTTATTCACCATATATTATTTATCATATAAGCCTTAATACATAGAAAGAATCATATATCCAAACATCGAAGTGTCGTCGCTTAATATATCACAAAAGATATTGCACAACCCCTTCATTAATATCGGTCCTCCTTAATTATACAAAAGTTTTAAGAGGGAGGACTTCTTTAAGTCTATTTTGAATTAGTGCTCAGTCTTCCTCCAGCAGAGGTCCAGATATCCTCCTGTTTCAGTGTCTTCCTCAGGGAGTTCAACAGATATTTCCAAGCACAAGGTTGCCAAATACCAAAATATTTATCCAAATTTCACCAATGAACGCCGCAAAAAGTCTCTCTTAATGAGCTCAAGGCTTCCTCAAAAGTGAAAGTATGAAAGTAACTTGCTTGAAATTGTATAGTGTTACTTGACCTTTAATCTGCCTTGTATAGTACAGTTTCAATTTATAGCCCCAAAGTGGAAACAGAATATAACCTGGTGGCTGTACATGCATTTACCTCTGTCCATATTTGCCTGTTATATGGTGTCACTTGAAACAATGTAACCTACAGGTAAAGGGCCACCATGCAATTTATGGTCTAGGTACTATATCTGTCATCATAAAACATCATCTGTTTATGAAGTTGGTAATATTTACCTACATATTCACCAGACATGGTATAGGCCTCCAAGTTAAGTTATATATGTCAACATTGCTGTTTTTGGAAAGCAGAAGTTAACAAGCTGAAGTTATTTAATTCATTTCTATGTTTTAGTTTAAATTGATTTTTATTTATATTCATTTGTAAAGCTGTTTGGTTACAGTTATTGAGCTGGTCAGTCACAGTCAGGCAGCTGCCGACAGCACGCAACCCCCGACATAGCCGCAGATGGAGAGACCTCAATGAGGATCTGGAGAGTTGCCAGGGCACGGCGCAGTGACGGGCGCGGCGCAGCTCGCGCCGAGATGCCCGACTCTTCTTTGCGTTTTACGGGGCCTCCCGGGGTCCGGGAGAGCCCGGACAGCTCTCTTGGGGGGAGAGCTGGGGCAGGGGTTTTTCTGGCGGCCCTCCCCGTGACTGGCAACGCGGGGAGGTGTCCGCTTCCTACCCCGAAGCAGATGTGGAGTTCGAGAGAGAACATGGCTGCCATGTTCTCTATAGCTGCTGCCACCCGTTTCTTTTAACTTTAAACCCATATGGGATGACAAAGTTTAAATACAGCAACAAAGCAAATTTACAGCGAGTGCATGCATCTTTAAGTGAGAATCGAAAGAATCCCGAACTCTTGGGCGCAAATGGAAAGGAGAGAGAAGCAAAAAATGTATATAAGGTGACTTTTTGTTTCGTTTCGGGGGGAAATATGTTTCTTGAGACAGAATTGTGTGAATATGACCGAGTTAGAAAACGAGATGGAAGAGGACATGTTGGTGGTTGAGATGACGGTGGAGCAGTTTTTGGAAGCCCTGAAGGAAGGACTCCAAGAAGGTATCAAAGCAGGCATAAGGGCAGCATTTGCAAGCTTATATGATTCACCTGCGATATCAGAGTCATCTCCTACCCAGAATTTGGAACCGGTGGAGCAGACTTTGGAGGCAGAACAAGAAAAGGATGATATGGAACTGCAACACACGTTGATAGCAAGAAAAAATAGCAGAGCAAACAAAAGAAGTCAATTGAAAAGAAAGAATAGGAAAGGAAAAGGAGGGGAAGGGAAAGGAGTTTGTCAGCCGCTCTCGAACACCTTTGGGTAGTGAAGGGCGGGGTATAAATCCAATCTCTTCTTATTCTTCAATAAAAGAACAATTCGTTTTTAATAACTCAGACTAAAACTAGGGTTGTAAGGTCCTTTGGTCACCCGAGGGGGGTGGGAGGGAGCTCCCCGGGAGTGCAGGGGGCAGAGTGACGTTGCCACGTGTGAAGTCCCTGGCATGATGATGTCACACGGAAGTGATGTCATCATGCAGGGGATGCCATACAGTGACAGTCTGGTATTTTGGGCACAACTTCGAGGAGGATGCCGGCGCCGAGGACCTCTACCTCTTCACCCACTCAGCGGAGAAGGTACTGAGACTCCCCGGCAAATCCCCTGCCCCCAAGTTCATGACCACTGTAAAAATAGAGGGGTCCCCCTGTGAGATGGAGGTGGATTCGGGATCCGCCGCTTCAATAATCTCTGCAGCGACGCTTAGGCGCCTGTGCCCTAAGGGGGGACCCCGATTGCGGCCAGCCCTGGTGACGCTCATGGATTTCCAGCGGAACCAGGTGCCAATAAAGGGAGTCGGGACGTTCAAGGTTCAGTACAAAAATTTTAAACGGAACCTGGACTTGATAGTGGTCGAGGGCGACCTAGTCAGTTTACTGGGACGAGCCTGATTCGAACCCCTGGGAATCACGGTCGAAGGGGTACAGGCGTGCACGGCCCAAGACTTCACGGGGATTTGCCAAGAGTTTCCTGCCGTTTTTGATGACTCTCTGGGCCGGTATATGGCCCCCCCGGTGTCCTTGTGCTTAGACCCCTCGTTGGCTGGATGGCCTTGGGCAAGCCGTAGTTCTGGTAAGAGCTGTCCTTGAAAAAGAGCCGTTTCTGTCAAGAGCTCTCTCAGCCCCACCTCCCTCACAGGGTGTCTGCTGTGGGGAGAGGAAGGGAAAGGAGTTTGTAAGCCGCTCTGAGACTCCGAGTGAAGGGTGGGGTATAAATCCAATCTCTTCTTCTTTTCCTCTTCTTCTTTGTCCAACCACATCTTTAAAAAAGGTAAAGGTTCCTTTGCTCGAAAGCCAGTTGAGTTGAACTCTAGGGTTGGGGTGCTCATCACCGTTTCAAAGCCGAAGAGCCAGCACTGTCCGAAGACGTTTCCGTGGTCATGTGGCCGGCATGACTAAACACCAAGGCACACGGAACGCTGTCCCCTTCCCACGGAAGTGGTCCCTATTTATCTACTTGCAATTTCTTGCTTTCGAACTGCGAGGTTGACAGGAGCTGGAACTAGAGATGGGAGCTCACTCCGTCATGCGACAACTCAGGTCTCGAACTGCTGAACTACCGACCTTCCACAGCCTGCAGTTCAGCGTCTTAACCACTTGAGCCACCGCAGCTCTAACCACATCTTACATCTCAGTTATTGGGGGAAAGGGTAGTGAAGGGTGGGGTATAAATCCAAACTCTTCTTCTTCTTCCTTGTGCCTCCAATGGCTTAAAAGCGGGGTAGAAGGATGGAAATAAAATAAATGATAAGATGGCCACATACGACTGCCAATCTCCAGGTAGGCAAAAAGGGAAGATAGAATGCCAAGATAAACCATCACAAACTATAATAAATTAAACAAAACATGAAGAAGAAGAGGAGGAGGAGGAGGAGGAGATTGGATTTATACCCCGCCCTTCACTCAGAGTCTCAGAGTGTCTTACAAACTCCTTTCTCTTCCCCTCCCCACAACAGACACCCTATGAGGTACCGTGTTTCCCTGAAAATAAGACTGTAGTGTCCGCTGACCGCCACCGGAGGCCAGCGCACACGCCTGAGCTTCAGTCCAGGACAACAATGGGGACTAGGATCCTAGTCCCTCCACTGGGGGAACCAATGGGAACCATGGCGGGAAATTCAAACGCCAATGGGACCCAGGGGTGGTCCCCTGGCTGTGTATATAGTTGACCTGCCGGCCGTTTGTTCCTTGTTCTTGTTGTGTGCTAAATAAAGCGTGCTATGCACTACGGCGTTGTCTGTCGTCCATCCATGCGGCAACCCACTACATAACAGTGGCGACGAGGATGGGATCCAGCCCCATCTGAGCCGGGCCGTCGCGAGGGACCAAGAGAACGCGAAGCAGCCGATCCGATGAGCGAGCCGGCCAGCGAGACCGCTTCTCCCGCAACCGCTCCGACGCGCACGATGGCAACCGCTCCTGGGCTAGGGCTGCTTTTGCCCTTCGACATAGCCCACCCGCAGGACTGGCCAGTCTGGGTCAGAGGCGCCAAGTCCGCGCTGGAGTTCTTCGACATCACCGACGAAGGCAAGAAAAGGGGATTCCTCCTGGCCTCCTGCGGCACCGCCGTGGTGTCCCTGGCCGGATGGCTACTCTCCCCCTCAGACCTCGGCGACTGCACCTTCGAGCAGATCGTCAACGCGGTGCAGAACCACTTCGCACCCAAGCCCACAGAGCTGACCTGCAGGGTAACATTCTACACCCACAACCAACTGGGCAGAGAGACCGCCGCGGAGTTCCTCGCGGAGTTGCGCCACCTCGCCACTGACTGCAAC
>NW_015165994.1:30771-38412 GCF_001447785.1 Gekko japonicus
TCTTCTTCTTCTTCTGAGACGCGTGTCCCAGGTAAGCCTCGCTTCTCGACAACTTCTTCAAATCTGGTTTACTGTCAGAACTATAAAACTTCGTAGCCATAGGATAAACATATGGAGCAGAGGTCCATCAGTGGCTATTAGCCACGAGGTATAGGTAGGATCTCTCAGTCTGGGGCAAGGGATGCTCTGTCTTCTTGGTGCTTGGGGGGTTTTCTGCAGTAGTGGGAGGGCTTCTGGTGTCCTGGCCCCACTGCTGGACCTCCTGATGGCACCTGGTATTTTTGGCCACTGTGGGACAGAGTGTTGGACTGGATGGGACATTGGCCTGATCCAACATTGGCTTCTCTTATGTTCTTATGGATCAACCTATGGAGCAGAGGTCCATCAGTGGCTATTAGCCACAAGTTATAGGTAGGATCTCTCAGTCTGGGGCAAGGGATGCTCTGTATTCTTGGTGCTTGGGGGGGCAACAGTGGGAGGGCTTCTGGTGTCTTGGCCCTACTGCTGGACCTCCTGATGGCACCTGGATGGGCCATTGGCCTGATACAACATTGGCTTCTCTTATGTTCTTACGGATAAACATATGGAGCAGAGATCCATCAGTGGCTATTAGCCACAAGGTATAGATAGGAACTCTCTGCTTGGCATGCACAAGGTCCCAGGTTCAATCCCCAGCGTTTCCAGGTAAAAGAACCAGGTGAGGGTAGGAGATGACGTGAAAGACCTTCACCTGAGAGCAATGCTCCCTCTAAGATGTTGAATGTTGTGAGCAAAAATTCTACTTGGAGTCATAGTAGATAACCCAATGAAAATGTTGAGACAGTGTGCAACTGCAATAAAAAAGGCCCACACTATGCTGGGGATTATTAGGAAGGGAATTGAAAACAAATCAGCCAGTATCATAATGCCTCTGTATAAATCAATGGTGCAACCTCATTTGGAATAGTTTTATTTATTTATTTTATTTGCTTTCAATTTGTATGAACTGGGTCAAGGCGGCTGTGTACAGTTCTGGTTACCACACCTCAAAAGGGATATTATAGCATTGGAAAAAGTGCAGAAAAGGGGAACTAGAATGATCAAAGGGTTGGAACACTTTCCCTATGAAGAAAGGTTAAAGCACTTGGAGAAACGACGGCTGAGGGGTGACATGATCGAGGTTTATAAGTTTAAGAAGTTCTTTTCTCCCTTTCTCACAATACAAGAACTCGTGGGCACTCCATGAAATTGCTGAGTGGTCGGATAAAAGGAACGGATAAAAGGAATGGATAAAAGGAACGGATAAAAGGAAGTCCTTCTTCACCCAAAGAGTGATTCACACCTGGAATTCACTGCCACAGGAGGTGGCGGCGGCTACAAGCATGGACGGCTTCAAGAGGGAACTGGATAATCATATGGAGCAGAGGTCCATCAGTGGCTCTTAGCCACAAGGTATAGATAGGAACTCTCGGTCTGGGGCAGGTAATGCACTGTATTCTTAGGGGGGGTGCAACAGTGGGAGGGCTTCTAGTGTCCTGGCCTCACTGCTGGACCTCCTGATGGCCCCTGGTATTTTTGGCCACTGTGTGACAGAGTGCTGGACTGGATGGGCCATTGGCCTGATCCAACATTGGCTTCTCTTATGTTCTTATGTACTTTGTGAGCTGACTGGCATTAATTTTTATGTGAGCGATTTGGCTGCTGCATAAATTAGTTTGTTCTGGAGCTCTCCATCCTCCCTGAGCTAAGACAAAAATGTGTGAGCTGGAGGCTGAAAAAATATGAGCTGGCTCACACTAGCCTAGCTTAGAGGGAACACTGCCTGAGACCCTGGAGAGCCACTGCCGGTCTGAGTAGGCAATCCTGACTTGGAGGGACCAATTGCCTGATTCAGCGTACGGCAGCCATGTGTTTGTGTGATCATGGGCCGGTCAGTCTCTCTCAACATAACCTCTCTCTGGGATGCTGTAGGGATCAAAAGCCGGGAGGACACGTATACTATGGGGAAACAGACAGTTTCACATTAAAAAATGGGTGCCGGTGAGCCTCTCCCTGTATAGATCCGCCCGTCCGCTTTGCTTTGGCCAGCAGTTTTTGTTGACAGCATCCACCTGTGAGGAGATGCAATTATCCTTCGTGACATCAACAGCATTCTTATCGATTGCGCCAAACCTATGGAACGATCTTCCCAAGAAGGTGCCCAGGGGGCCCTCTCTAGTTTGCTTTCGCAGATTGTGTAACACGGCTTCGTTCCCGTGAGCTTTCCTGGCCTGAATCCCAAAGGAGGTGCCGTGCGCGTTGTGTGGGCTTGTTTCTGCCAGTAAGAACATTGGCATTTGTTCTAGTGAATTTTGATTGTTTTATGTACATCCCTTAGATTTAGATGTGTCTTCACGCTTGCTGGGCTGAATGTTTTTCCAACAGCTAAGAGGATGTTTTGCTTTAAAAAAAAAAAAAACCCACAAAAAACCCACTAGTATTCAAATAGATTGCGTGACTGTGGATCAGGTGCAATCTTATCTTATCATCTTATGTTATATTGCCACCAGTGGATTGGCCCCAGATCCTGTTGGATTACTCCTGTTTTACATAGACATCACCTTCCTATGGAACCTTGGGTGATAACCATATTGCTAGCAGATGAGGACCCTGAAACAACTCACTGGGTGGCAAAATATCTATCGATAGTGCTATTTTTAAAGCGGCCTTGAAACGTTGTAGGTAGTTTATTTATTTATTTATGTTTGGATTTATGTTTGGATTTATATCCCGCCCTACCCCGAAGGCTCTTGAGGTGTGATTAAAGTACAATAGCTTTGGTTTAGCCATTTTAGCTTCTAGGGGGAGTTCAAACTTGGTTTGGTTTAGAACTCACTCATTTGTCTTTTGGGTGGCCCATGGTATTTGGGAACCTCTCCTCCAACATCCCATTTCAAACGAATCCACTTTCTTACTGGTCCTCTCCGCACTAGACCGTAGATCCTGGTTCAACCCTGTCCCCAAACTTACATTCTACACTACACACAAGTACACCCCTGTGTTAGCCAAATTGCCTTGAATTCTCAATTAATCTAGGGGAAGTTATGATTATTCATTGGCAATAGGCAAATTAGGGTTCACACCAATTTATACAAAAGTCCCACCTTTGCTGTAAGTACCAGAACAGACACAGAGACTGTATTCAGTATCATATAATGTCTTTTTTCTGGAGGATATATATATATCATTCAAATAATACACAAACACACACACATGTATACTTATACTAAGAAATAAAGATAGATAATTGTCATTTTTGCATGAGCAGGATATTCGTTGGTTGGGTGATATTTACCTGTCCTCATTGACTGAGACGTTCCAATGGAAGAATAGAGGGATTTAGAAATAGAAGATGCGGAACACGTGCTCTGAACCGGCAGAACCACGTGGACTCTAGCTGCAGACTAGAGTTTAAAGATGGAGGTAGGGTATATGGATAGCAAGCTGGACGTAAGAGGGTTAAAGCTTCGATAGAGGTCAGGGAGAGGGAGAGACCATGTAGTCGGTCAGCATCTTTTATAAGGTGGGGGGGCAGGTTGAGCTGGCCACACACCCCTGTGACACCTCCTGTTAGTCCATCCCATAAAACATACTATTGGCTGGCTGGAAGAGGGGAGTGGTCAATATTGAGATCTAGAAACTTTGACTGTAAGCCGACACCTGTGTGTAGGTAAGATGAGTCATCAGGTTAAGGCCACTGTCTCTTAATGGCCCTAACCGGCTTGCTGATGGTTGAGCAATTAGTTGCTAAGCAAATATTATTGGAGTCTTAGAGCTACGTGCAGCTTTGCAGGTTTGGAGGAGGGGGGGGGGTTGCCTACACGTGCTTGAAGAAACTCCTATTGGAGTTTGTAGTTCTCTGTCCTCATGTCTTTCCATGGCATGGCATACAGGCTTATGGAACTGCTTCATCCCATAGCAGGTGAGATGGCTGGTGACTCTGAACCATCACTGGAGCAGCAACGCTAAAGGAAGGTATCTCTCTTTCAGGTGTGCAGTCTCAACAGGTATTCCCAGGTCTCCATGTGATACAGCCCCTTTGCACAGTCCATACAGTTCATAAAAACATTGATAGGCTTGCAGGGCAACACCTGTAATTATCTTGGGGTATTTTTACATTCTGCACTACACATGAGTTCTTTGTAATTATCTTGGGTTGTTTTTTGTTTCTACATTACGTTGAGGTCACCCCGGTTTCGCCCCACACTTGTCCCGGGACAAAAGGATGCTGTTATAACCAGGGATAAGTGCAAGGTATTGTGTCGCGAGTTGAACGCTGATAAAACCAGGGGTGAGATCCAAGTGCGGAAAGGACCCCGTCAACTTTCTTCACTGTCCAACTTTCCCATCCATTCATAGTAATCAGGGCTATTTTGGGGCAGGAACGCACAGGAACGGAGTTCCGGCTGGCTCCTGAGTTGGCCACGCCCAGCAGGAACTCATTAGCGTAATAGGCCACACCCAACAGCAGACACTCATTAGGACTGGCTACATTAGGGGTGTGTGGCCTAACATGCAAAGGAGTTCCTGCTACAAAAAAAAGCCCAGGGTTTTGAAAACAAAGTAAACAGAATAAGAAGCAAAAGGTGGGTGTGGCTGGATGACCACACTTCTGGTAACATGGGGGTGTGGCTTAATATGCTAATGAGTTACTGCTGTTGGGTGTGGCCTATTATGCTAATGAGTTCCTGCTGGGCTTTTTCTACAAAAAACCCCCCTGATCGTAATGAAGAATATCATGAGTATGAATTACCTCGATCTTAGCCTCCAGCAACACTTCCTTATATTTTATTTAAAACCTTTATTAGACACCTTTCTTCTTTACAGAGCTCAAGGCAGCTTACATCCACAGATAAAGCACAGAATGAAAACCATTAAAAACATAAAGCCAAAATTTAGAATCACTGCTCAGAACTGCTACGAAACATAGCCGAGCGCAGTTCTGAATGAAGCCATCTTCAACTGCCTCCCAAAGTTCGAAAGTGAGGGATCCAGGCACACTTCCCTGGGGAGGTCCATACGGATCTTTTCTAGTTCCTTCATAGCTACCCTCCCCAGTCTCAGTCTCCACCTGATTTCATGGTTGCAGTTCTCCCTTTTTGCTGATGTTTAAGATGAGGAGTAGAAAATCTTTACCAATTCCAATTAAAAAATGTCCCCAAGCCTAGGTAAAGGTTTCCCTTGCTTGAAAGCCAGTCAAATACAACTCTAGGGGGCGGTGCTCATCTCTGTTCCCAAGCCGAAGAGCCAGCGCTGTCCAAAGACGTTTCTGTGGTCATGTGGCCAGCATGACTAGACACCAAGGAGCACGGAACGCTGCTACCTTCCCACCGAAGTGGTACCTATTTATCTACTTGCAATTTCTTGCTTTTGAACTGCGAGGTTGGCAGGAGCTGGAACTAGAGATGGGAGCTCACTCCGTCCTGCAGCACACTCGGGTCTCAAACTGCTGAACTACCGACCTTCCAGTCTGCAGCTCAGCGTCTTGACCACTGAGCCACCGCAGCCCCTTATCCCCAAGCCCACATAATGTCAATTACTAGAATAAAGTAAAAACACAGAGCACAGAAACGCCAATTGGGACAACCTGTTCAGCCGGAACACTTCCATTTGGATGCCATCCTTCTTATGCAATTATCACCTGTTGCCAGGCCCGTAGCTAGCTAGGGTTGAGGGGGGCTGCAGCCCCCACAGATGTGCCCAGTGCCCTTCGGGAGTGTCACGGCTCAGGTGGGGTGTCACCTGACGCTGCCACCACTCTGGATTTAGGATCCCTGGAGAAGGCCCAGAGCAACCTCCCAAGACCTTCAGACCTCCCTTTTGGCTGAATAATAGGCGTGAGGACCAGGCAGAGTACAACAAGGAAAATAGTTTATTTTATAGGAGGTCAAACAACAAGATGCAAAATAATAACAGTAAGTGGGTGAAAAGAAATCAAATGCCCTAACGTGTCTAAACTTACTGTCCTTAGCTCACTTCTCAAGTGGGCCTCAGTCTGCTCACCCTTTCTCTCAGGATGAGGGTCTCTCCCCCGCACCAGCCTTCCTTCTGGCTCTGCCCTCTGGGAAGAAGAACAGCTTTTCCTGCTGCACCAGATCTTTTATTCCAAGCCCTCCTCTTTTCCTATTGGTCAATTTTGGCTCCAAAACCTCTCAGGGGCTTCTGGGAGTTGTAGGCCCAGCCTCACCTACTGCTAGCCAGGCTCCCTGGGCCTAGTAGGCCTCTGGTGGCACAGCCCAGATCATGGCAGGGAGGATGCCAGACCTCCCTGGTATAGGCAGGGATCCCCCAGTTTTGCATAGGCAAAGTTTGAAGCTGCGGCCAAGCAGGAGGGGGAGAGAGAGGGACGGCCTCCGTGCGGCCTTGCTGGGTTTTCCTGCTTCCACAGCCAGCTTCTCAAAGCCCCTCTCCCTCCGCTTCTGCTCGGCTGCAGACAGAAGCAGGATCTCCTTGCCCCTACCTAGCTACGGGCCTGCTTGCAGGGCACTCTTAAGGAAGGCCTGGCCTCTTGGCCCGGCTTCAAATCCTCCCTCAGGGCTGATTCCCGGCACCGCTTCCTGGCTGAGACCTCGGATCCTGCCGCGGGGTCCGGCAGCCAAACATCACGAAGCTGCCCCATACAGCGCCTGAAGGAGATAGCTGAGTCGCTCCACAAAGAAGCCCTTTGAGGTGGGTGGGGGGCAGCACACGGCCAAAAGTACGGGTTTGTCATTGGGGTTCTCTAGGGCCCGGCAAAGTGATGTAGGAAGTGACGTGGGCATGTGCGCCTCCCACTGGCAAATGTCTAGCTGCACTACTGCCTGTTGTTGAGGTGTACCCTCAGCCCCATGTCCAGCCTTTCCCACTGACCAGGAGAAATAAACTAGACAGCAAGATGCCAAAATAAAAGGCTACATTGGAAATAATGTTGTTGTTGTTATTATTTGGGGCCTTTCCATTATTGATGAATGAGTTTTGTTTGGGTTGGATCCTCATAAATAAAATGGTGATTGTGCCCCTGTACTAGGCAACAAATTTATCTAACTGGAAACCTGGTACTGTTCTGCACTCTCCTGTTTGTTGCTTGCTCTTTTTGTAGCAGGAACTCCTTTGTATATTAGGCGGCACACCCCTAATGTAGCCAATCCTCCAAGAGCTTACAGTAGCCCCTGTAAGAAGAGCTCTGTAAGCTCTCGGAGGATTGGCTACATTAGAGGTGTGTTGCATAATATGCAAAGGAGCTCCTGCTACAAAAAGAGCCCTGCCCCTGATGTGGCCAACCCTCCAAGAGCTTACAGTAGCCCCTGTAAGAAGAGCTCTGTAAGCTCTCGGAGGATTGGCTACATTAGAGGTGTGTTGCATAATATGCAAAGGAGCTCCTGCTACAAAAAGAGCCCTGCCCCTGATGTGGCCAACCCTCCAAGAGCTTACAGTAGCCCCTGTAAGAAGAGCTCTGTAAGCTCTCGGAGGATTGGCTACATTAGAGGTGTGTTGCATAATATGCAAAGGAGCTCCTGCTACAAAAAGAGCCCTGCCCCTGATGTGGCCAACCCTCCAAGAGCTTACAGTAGCCCCTGTAAGAAAAGCTCTGTAAGCTCTTGGAGGATTGGCTACATTAGGGGTGTGTCGCCTAATATGTAAAGG
>NW_015165994.1:38492-42404 GCF_001447785.1 Gekko japonicus
CTGTAAGCTCTTGGAGGATTGGCTACATTAGGGGGGGTGTCGCCTAATATGCAAAGGAGTTCCTGCTACAAAAAGAGCCCTGTAAATGCTACTATGGCTTCAGCGTGTTTTTTTTCTTGCTTTTACAGATGTTTTGCTCCCTCTAGTGGTTGCTTTGATATTACATCACTGTGTTTCTGGTGTATTTCACTGCACTTAAAAGCTGCTGGAGATACAAGGATGTCATATTGAACCAACAATTACAGGGCAAAACATGTGCAGAAAAGGGGGAAAAACAACAGAGCAATGGGGGCACACAACTGACGAAAATGAGAGTGTGGAAGAGACTCGGATGAGGGGAGGCAAGTTGTTTATCTATTTTAAACAAGGTAACAGCGTTCCGTGTGCTTTGGTGTTTAGTCATGCTGGCCACATGACCACAGAAATGTCTTCGGACAGTGCTGGCTCTTCGGCTTTGAAACGGACATGAGCACCGCAACCCTAGAGTCGGATTTGACCGGCTTTCGAGCAAGGGAACCTTTACCTTTACCTTAGCCGCCTTTCTACCTTGTGGAAGTCAAATGGCTTATAATGTAAATAATATAGCAGTCATAAACGCACACACAAATACAACAATTCAACAAAGACAATTTGTATCCATGTTCTTGCGCAACTGAAATCGCAATGCAAAAGGGATGAGCCTGATAAAACATTCCTGAATAAGATAAACAGGCTTGTGTCAAACCTCAAAATGAAAGAGAGCACACCTTTGTGGGTGGCCGCTAAGAAGGTATAATGACATCAGATATCTAATGGATTGCATCTTTTGTTGTGGAAGGAAGAAGAAACTGTGACACAGCCGTACAAGATGCACATGGAAAATACTTTTATATATTTAAAGTCCCAGAACTCACACTTGAAAGAACTCAAATATGAATGTGTGGATTTCCTGACAATAATGTACAATATCACTAAAATATGGCTCCATTCCCGAGGACTGGAGAGTAGCTAATGTAACACTCATCTTTAAAAACATTTCCACAGGAGATCCAGGAAGTTACAAGCCAGTCAGTCTAACATCAATACCGGGTAAGTTGGTGAAATCCTGTACTAAACATAGAATTAGTAGGCACATTGATGAACAAAAGCTATTGAGGAAGAATCAGCATGGGTTCTGTAAGGGGAGATCTTGTTTCACTAACCTTTTAGAGTTCTTTGAGGGGGTGAACGAGCATGTGGACAAGGGTGACCTGGTAGATGTTATTCACCTAGACTTCCAGAAAGCTTTTGTTAACATTCCTTAGCTAAGGCTCCTAAGTAAACTCAACTGTCATGGGATAAGAGAACAAGTCATAAGGCCCCTGTATAAATCAATGGTGCAACCTCATTTGGAATACTGTGTACAGTTCTGGTCACCACACCTCAAAAGGGATATTATAGCACTGGAAAAAGTGCAGAAAAGGGCAACTAGAACGATAAAACGGTTGGAACACTTTCCCTATGAAGAAAGGTTAAAGCGCTTGGGGCTCTTTCGCTTGGAGAAACGACGGCTGACGGGTGACATGATCGAGGTTTATAAGACTATGTGTGGGATAGAGCAGGTAGAGAAAGAGGTACTTTTCTCCCTTTCTCACAATACAAAAACTCGTGGGCACTCCATGAAATTGCTGAGCGGCCGGGTTAGAGCGGAGAAAAGAAAGTCCTTCTTCACCCAAAAAGCGATTAACACATGGCATTCACTGCCACAGGAGGTGGCGGCGGCTACAAGTATGGATGGCTTCAAGAAGGAATTAGATAAGCATATGGAGCAGAAGTCCATCAGTGGTTCTTAGCCACAAGATACAGACAGGAACTCTCAGTCTGGGGCAAGGGATGCTCTGTATTCTTGGTGCAGGGGGGGGCAACAGTGGGAGGGCTTCTAGTGTCCTGGCCCCCACTGGTGGACCTCCTGATGGCACCTGGTATTTTTGGCCACTGTGCGACAGAGTGTTGGACTGGATGGGCCATTGGCCTGATCCAGCATTGGCTTCTCTTATGTTCTTATGTTCCTATTGTGGATTGAGAACTAGTTAATTAACGGGAAATAGAGAGTGAGTATAAATGGGCAATTTTCACTGTGGGAAGTGATAAGCAGCGGGATACTGCAGGGTTCAGTACTAGGTCTGGTGCTTTCTAACTTCTTCATTAATGATTTGGGGTTGGGAGTGAGCAGTGAAGTGGCTAAGTCTGTGGATGAAACTAAGTCGTTCAGGGCACTGAGAACCAGCGAGGACTGTGGGGTGCTCCAGAGGGACCTGTCAAGGCTGGGCGAATGGGCGTCAGTGTGGCAAATGAAGTGCAGTGTGGGTAAGTGTAAAGTGATGCACATTGAAGATAAAAAATCCTAACTATAAAAATATGTCGATGGGGTCCGAACTGGTGGTAACTAACCGGGAGAGAGATCTTGTGTCACAGAGTGTTGGCCTGGATGGGCCATTGGCCTGATCCAACATTGGCTCCTCTTCCGTTCTTATGTTCTTCAATATCTAGATTTCCTATCCTTCAAAATTTATATTTCTAATGTGGTTTATATACAGCCAGTTTGGTGTCATGGTTGAGAGCGCAGGCTCTAATGTGGGAGAACCGGGTCTGATTCCCCACTCCTCCACTTGCGCCTGCTGGATGACCTTGGGCAAGCCGTAGTCCTGTCAGAGCTGTCCTTGAAAAAGAGCAGTTTCTGTCAAGAGCTCTCTCAGCCCCACCTACCTCACAGGGTGTCTAATCTGGGAGAACCGGGTTTGATTCCCCACTCCTCCACTTGCACCTGCTGGATGACCTTGGGCAAGCCATAGATCTGGCACAGCTATTCTTGAAAAAGAGCAGTTTCTGTCAGAGCTCTCTCATTCCCACCTACCTCACAGTGTGGCTGTTGTGGGGAGGGGAAGATAAAGGAGTTTGGAAGCCGCTCTGAGACTCCTTCGGGTAGTGAAGGGCGGGGTATAAATCCAATCTCTTCTCTTCCTCTTCTTAAATGACCCGAAGATGGTTAGTCTCATTTCACCTTAAATGGCGGCATGCAAACCTGACAGACCTGGTTGCCTCTTCCAACTGGACCTAGTCCAAATCAGGCCTGTCATCTCTGACGTTGCTTCAATTTACGATGGGAGTCAAGGAATACCATTTACGCAAAGTTCTTAACCGTTCCGCTTATTGCCAGACAATAAATACCCGGTTACTTCCTTTTCTTGATTAGATGCCAAGTCTTGATGATGGGTTCTTCGATCCAAACCGGTGATAAATGTCCAATAATTGAGTTCCAGTTTGAACATAATGATGGCCAAGCATGCTGGAAATTGATGAAGAGGTGAACGAATGATAGATTGGATTGGCAGTGGTCATGGGATGACATCTGGAGTGGCATATTAATTGACGCGTTAACAGAGGTCACATTTCGAAGGGTAAACAAGTTTACACCCACGCCATTTTCACGCTAAGCAGATCGCACGTCATGAAATATCACTTATCAGGCATGCTGTCAATTCCACATCAGCTATTCTCAAAGCCAAATTTTGAATTTTTACAAAAAGGAGGAGGAGGAGGAGATTAGATTTACTTGCACAGGATCACGAAACTGCGGGGAAAATCGGGCGAAGCCGCCTGTCAAAATGCGGCCGCACGGCTTCGAGTGGGAAATTGACCAATAGAAGCGGGGCAAAGGGAGGCGCGACCGCGGTGCGGCTCTTGTGTGAAATGGGTCTCAGAATGATTGGTATCATTCTATTCACAATATTTTGCTGCTTATTAGGGTAATTTATTATTAAAGAAACTCCTTTGAGATATCAAATGAATGTATGTATGGAATGCCGGACCATGTTTATAATGTTCTGGAACGACTTTTATGTGTGACTAGCCCGCTACCCGTGCTTCGCTTACGGTATTTAAGTTCCGTAAATC